>NW_028128756.1:0-217500 GCF_965231255.1 Vanellus vanellus | reverse complement strand
GTCTCTCCACCCAAATCACACTACACGCCACCTGGGGGAAGGAAACCTCCTAAGTTCGGGGATAAAAAGATGGGACGGTTCAATTGGGAGAGAAGAACCTCGATACCTGACAGACCAGTTGCGTTCTCTTCCTCCAGCCCAGGCAGGGACGCCTTTCTGGGTAAGCGCTCGGGTGAATGGCACCCCCGGGCCATGGTAGTAGTATTATTATTACTTTTGCTAGCAATACTAACCTTAATTAGTAGCACTATTGTAGTCGGTGAATTTATACACGTCAATCTTGAATCTGTTTGGTCACTCTCAATAAAATAACTCACTTGGATTGTTGTGAATCTGACTCAGTGAAAGTCCTTTGCTGAGACTCTGACAGATAAATCAGGGAAAGTCCTGGGACTCTGACAGGCAAAGATTGAAACTACATCCCTTTTGACGCAACAATAAGAAAAAGCTTCAAAGATATGCGCAAGAGAACTTGACCGACTGTGACCTTGCCCATTTAAGTGAGTCTATTGTTAAAAGAAACCAGATGGAAACGAGCTGAAAGTGGCAAATTTCAAACAAAACAGTGCCAACTCAGCTCATAAATATGCATTAAGTGTGCTTGCACAGAGGGGCACGTGAACAAATACTCAAAAGTCAATGGTAGAAGGCAACCTCCTGGCCAAAGCAGTAGGTTTTTCAAACTGTAACCATCAATATGTGAGTAGCCTTAAGATGGTGCATAAGGAACGAAGAATTGTAACACAGGGTCCTTCTCAGGCTCCCAGCTGAGAGGCACCTTTATGGCCAGAAATAAAAAGGGGGTTTAGCTCGTGTGTACGTCTGCTGCCTTCTTTCCTGTACCCACGCATGGACTAGAAGAGAAGTGCCAGCAAATCCGTTTTGGTACAAGTTCAGGTCAACAGTTAAACAGCCAAAATTCTGAATAGTTACACTGACCCTTACTTAGATACTGATTTTATCTGCCTTTGATGTGTAACTAAGCACATTCCCTCCTCCCCACAGTCTTACCTCCCAGCCTCACAGCTCTCCTATGCAACAAAAACTGCACACCAAAACACCAGTGACTTTCTCAAACTCTTCACTGCCCGATCTGAGTCAAGGGACAGGATCTCCTGAAGGCTCTTTCACAGGCACTGCCCTCAAAAACCCCCGCTGCTTCTCTACTAGTGCACAAAGACATCAGGAAGAGTTGCATTTCTACGTCAACGGACACGGTTTCTGAAATGAGACAAATAGTTTTAAATGAGGATAAGCCCTTTGCCTTGCATCTGGCAAACAACAGAGATGCAGACCCGGCACATCAGACCAGGGCCAGGCACAAAACACCACCCTAGGCACAGGGAAAGTACAACATGCCAGATGTGGTAGTCAAGAACGACAACAAACGGCTCTTCCTATCACTTCTCTCTATGATCAGCTTAGTTCTTGTAGTCAGACACAGAAATTGGAAGTGATTTCTTCTTCTGCTGCTGAAGTAGACTTTAGAGTAGATATTGCCAAAGAATGCACAAACAACCCCAAAAAGTTAAAGCAGGTACTTTCACCCTCAAGAGACGCAGCTCACTGAAGTGGTTCTCACGTTCTCTTCTCTACTCTAAAGGGGGTCCACTTAAGATCCGTTTGAGTTACACTACCGCTAAGCATACACCGCTACCAGACATTTCTCTAGTCTGAAGGCTGACAGCAGGGTACAAGCACAGCCCTTTCTGGACATCTCACTCCTGGCTAGAAATCTTAGAGGCTTAGAAGGCGTCATGTCACCACCACGAGCAGACATTCAAACCCAAAGCATCTAGAACACACAGAGAAACCTCCACCATTTGTTCAGCAATGTTTCAAGTCACGCCATACTCAGGCCAGGACTTTACAAAATGTCACCAAACATAATGATAGTAGCCTCTTTGCTCCAAAGCAAAGAAACAAAGAGCCACCTAGCCTTGGAGAAACCCTTGTCCTTCCATGTGGCTGGTGTCGTCACAGGGCTCTTCCTCAAAACAGGAGAAATGACCATGAATTTGGCATTCAGAAGTACACTTAGTCCTCTGGCGGACGTTGCTTACAAGCCAGAAGTCCACTCACCCCGCCCCAGAAGCACCCGTTAGTCGTCTGGCAGTCATTCTCCATGAACCCCAAGTCCTCCACACCTACCTACCTACCGACTCGCCAGAAAGGAGTCGGACCGCACCAGAATTGACACTGCCTGACCTGCACTAGACCTGCAGCAGGCCAGAAATGACGGCTTCAAGAAAGAAAACACAACCCAATTGAACAGAGCAGCAAAAAATCAACCAGAAGAAACATTGGACAAATTATACAAAAATCCAAACCCTAAACAGAGAAACAAGCTAAAAAAAGGATCCCCCACCCCCCAAAAAAAGACCACACAGAACACAAGATAAGGTAAAAACAACCTAACTTCCCTCTTTCCCGGGACCAACAAACCCAGATTCTGTCCATAACAATAACACACTTTAATCCTAACTCGCTTCAACTCTGGCATAGCATAGCCCTTGCCACCCCGTAACCCGAGCAAACTGCAACCCTACCAGTCCATAACCCGCATCCCTGCAGGACGCTCTCCAGCACTAGGTACATCTCTGCTTAATCTCCCTTTGGACAAAGATCGAAAGGGAGGGATGGGGTTTGCTTGGCCCCGTTCCCAGGGTGCCGCAAGAGAGACCTGCCGCCCCCAAATCACCGGTGTGTTGTGGACACCACATATGAACTGCAGACAAGGGTCAGGACAGCTTTGGGGAGCAGACAAGCCGTTTTGCGGTGCCCCCGCTGCTGGCAGAAAGCAGAGCTGGAGACAACATGGGGAAGTCCAGGGCAGCCGGTGGTGGTGGGGGGGCCCCGCAGGGTGCAGCACCCGCAGGAATGCCCGATTCCTTACGCCTCGGCCCCGTGGCTGCAGCTCGGGGCCGGCACCGGTTGAGGCTTCGCTGGGAAAATACAGGCAAGGGTGACCCTGGCACTCAGCACGCAGACCTGGTCCCACTAACCTGTCGCTCTGCCTATCACCACCACGGGATGCAGAAAGCAGTTCTGCTGGTCCTGGCGTGGTCCTGAGCCATGTCTCAACAGATGAGTCTTTAACCAGAGGGCCTAAAAAGAGGAAAAGGTGCCCAGAATTAGGCTGTGCTTAAGTTTTTGCAGGCATTTTGGGCTTTTGAGCTACACAGTGGTGCTGCTCCTGGGGAGCGCTCAAGAATGAGGCGGGCTGCCTCTTCCTGCAGACAGGCAGTGGGGTGTGTGCAACAGAAGCGAGTGCCGGTGTGTGCGGCTGTTGAATGGGTTTGGTTTTCAACTGTGCCCACCCTGGTACGCCGGGTTCCTTTTCCCAGGAGGTTCCGCTCCTCCTGCCGGCCCCGCCGGGGCCCCGGGGCCTGGCCCTGGGCCGGGGCAGCCCCGAGGAGGAGGCCTGGGTGGCTGCGGGGTGGGGCGGGGGCCCGAGGGCAGGAAGGGGTGCCGCGGGGCATGCTGGGAGCAGGCGTGCCCCGGGGCATGCCGGGAGTTGTAGTCCCGGGGCACAGGGCTGCCCGGCAGCCATGTTCCTTCCCCGGGCACGCCGGCAGCTCTCATGGCCCCACAGGCCGCTGCCGGGCTGCCCTGGCGGTCTCGGGAGGCGCAGTCCCTGCTCCAGCTGCCGCTGGGCTGAGGGGAGGGCTGGGGCCACCCGAGGGCAGCGGGGGAGCCCCAAACCGCCCGCAGCCATGGGGTCCCAGTCAGCATGAGGCGGGCCTGGCTGGGGCAGCCCCGGGAGGGACCTGGGAGCCGGGGAGGGGAAGGGGATGGAGAGAGACCCCCCCGGGCACAGGCAGTGCGCACCCCGACTCCCAGAGCCCCCTCAGCCGCCCTGGCCCCAGCGCCTCCCCGGAGGGCTCTCCCGCAGCCCCAGGCGCCCCACAGCCTGTCCTGGCAGCAGCCAGCTGGGCCTCGGGCGCGCTCCATCCCTGGTAATGCAGTGCTGTCAGCGCCCGCGCGGGGACGGAGCGGTGTCTGCAGCAGCTCCTGCAGCAGGAGGGGCTCCAGCCCGGAATCACCGTTCTTTCCCTCTTTCCGAGGCTGCGCTGAGGGCTCAGTTGTCCATTCCTCCCCCAGGGGTGTTGTTGCCTGCATCTGGCTCAGGCTGAAGTTGAAGAGATGAGAAGGTGGCGAAGCACCTGGAGAAGGGCATGAAGGGGATGCTGCCCCCAGCTGCAGACAAGAGACAGCCAGCCGTTCCAGGTGAGGCAGGCTCCTTGGTCAGCAGACCAGATCGCAACATGCACTGCGGGGTCTGTACGTCTAACCAAAACTATGGTACGGCCATGTAGTGTGTGTGTGCGCACGTGCGAGGCTGTGTCTCTCGGAAGCTTCGTGTTGTAAGAGCTGAGAGAGGCAGAGACAGAAGCGCCTGAACTGTCAAATTCTGCCGGCAGCACCGAGAGCAGGAACTGCGTTGAGTCCTGGGCCCTTGGGGCTGTGTCGCCCCTGTGCTGCGTCCGGATCCCTCCCTGTGCCTGTGCTCCCCCAGCCTTTCCCTCGCTGGTGTCACTCTTGTGCTTCCCTGTGCCTCTCTTCATCTGGCGATTCTTGTATCCTGCTCCCTGCCCCTGCTCTAGTTTCCAGCCCCTCTCTCTGGCATGCTATCTGTCCCTTTGTTGTTCTTGCTCTTCCTCTGTCCTGCTCCGTTTTCCTCTTTTTCTCTTCCTCTCTCTCTGTCCTGAAGCACACTGCTGTTTTCTCATTCTCTGCCTCTTTGTCCCGCTCTGCATCCCTCTGTTGTTAACAGTCTCTCTGGCCTCTTCCCGCTCCTGCTTTTTCTCTTTCTGCCTGTATGTCTCACTCCACGTACCCGTCCTCCTTGTGGTCTCTCTCCTTCCTCATCGTCATAGAATCATAGAGGAAGGAATCATAGAGGAATCATAGCTTGGAAGGAACTTTAAAGATTGTCTCCTTCCAACCCCCCTGCCTTGCGCAGGGACACCTCCCACTAGATCAAGTTGCTCAAAGCCCCATCCAGCCTGGCCTTGAACACCTCCAGGATGGAGCTTCCACAGCTTCTCTGGGCAACCTCTTCCAGTGTCTTACCATCCTCAGAGTGAAAAATCTCTTCCTAATAGCTAATCTAAATCTGCCCTCTTCCAGCATGAAGACATTACCCCTTGCCCTATCACTACGTGCCGTTGTAAAAAGTCCCTCCCCAGCTTTCTGGTAGCTGCCCTTCAGATAGCGGAAGGCTGCTATAAGGTCTCCCCAGAGCCTTCTCTCCTCCCGGCTGAACAACCCCAACTCTCTCAGCCTGTCCTCATAGGAGAGGTGCTCCAGCCCTCTGATCATCCTTGGGACCTCCTCTGGACCCCCTCCAACAGGTCCATGTCTTTCCAGTGTTGGGGGCTCCAGAGCTGGACGCAGTACTAATGCAGTGGGAGAATTCAAGGGAATAGTTTCAGCAGACTCCAGGGAAAAAAGAGCTACACGCAGAAGATGTGTGTAGATTGCAACCTCACTTCAGTTAATCTGTCCTTCTCTCCACGTTTAGGAAAGCACACGCAACATTACTGTATTGAGAACAACAGAGTTCCTGAAAATGTGCCTTTGGAGAGGAACACCCAGATCTGGAAGAAGAGAACTTCTCTTCATTGCCATTGCGAGCCTTACTGGAAGATTCAAGCTTCCTTCTTCTCAGAACATTTTGTGCCTAGTTCCGTGGAAAAACAGGCCTGTGTTCTCGCATGGCAGGCACAGCCTCTCTCCTTTTGTGGTTCTTCAGGCACCAAGCAGACATTAGGAAAGCTCTCGACTGGAGTATTCTAGAGGAATACCGAAGTATTGCCTCCAATCCGTCAAGGGGAAACAATATATCCATGACACTTGTGTTGCATTAAGGGGCAAAGTAGTTTTGGCAGTGTAATAAGTAATTTGGCAAAAATTTTGCTTCAGCTAAAAATGAATGTGTGCTTGCTATGGCTTCAGCTAAGATGGGTGTGTGCTTGCTATGCGTTTAGAAAAGAGATAGTTTTAAATAGGATATCAGACGAAAGCAACAGTTAGAACTACCGAAAATTTGCAGAACAAAGGGTGGTGTAGTTAGCTAAGATAACCACAGAAGTGTAAGGAGTGAAGAAGCCACAAGAAGGACATGGTGATAAAGACTTTGGCCCTCCCTCCATTGACTATCAGGAAGACCCCGGAGGAAGCATGCCGCCTGGGAGGGGGGCATGTTGCATTCCCAGAACTCATTGACTATGTATTTGGGGGTGGGTTGCATTCCCAGAACTCATTGTTTAAGTATTTGGGGGTGGGTCGCGTTACAAAAACTCATTGATTATGCAAACTATGTTCCAAGAAGAAACATAAATAATTATAAGGAATATGAAATAAAAACAAGCGGTTGTAAAGGGAAAAATGAGGCACAGGAGGAGAAATCCCCTGTGTAACTCCCAGCGCTGTAATAAATATTCTTTGCTCCACCGAATTTGCCCCAGACTAAAATTCAATACAGTGAGCGCGTTTCTCACAGCAGAAAATATACCCCCTCGCGTTCTAACACTCCTCACCGAGGTGGGAGGCGAGGTGCGGCTAGGTTTACATTCTGAGCGATGCCCACTTCACCCCTATCAGTCCAGGCGCGTTTCATATATTACACTGTTACGCTTCTGAATACACTAACAGAGGACTGCACCTTCAGCCCAGCTGTGCTCATGAACTAACACGGCCACGCTTCGGTCGCGTTCAATGAGAAACCCAAACGACGAGCTGCCTACACAGTACAGTTTATTTAAACAACAGCTACACAAGTTCTTTCGGATTGCCGGTGATAGTGACTGTCTGCAAAGCACGTGCAAATACGAAAGATGCTAGCAATAGAGCTCGGTTACAAAAGCGCTAAGTTATAAACCCACTCTGTACAGAGATTTCTAAGTTTCCGGGGGAAGCACTTGGTATAGCCAAGTGTTCGAATCTTACCCACAAGCGTCCTTATTGCGGGGGAAGAGAGACCTAGCCCGTCGACTGGTCCCAGAAGTCCACAATGGTGTCTTCACTCACATCCCCCTTTTCTTGGGCTATTTTTATACTATTTTTTATCTTCAAGGTGGAGTTTGAGTGACTCTAGTCATAAATACTTTCATTATGATAGGTGTAAAATTTCCTTGCCTCGCATTTAAAGGTATAGCTGACGAAAAATTCAGGGCGCAGACTCAAGGAGGAATGGTCGCACCTTGGAGGCGGGGAGCTTTTGGGATGGAGGTGTGTTTTGGTATTATAATGACACTCTAATGAGCAAAGTTCACTAAAGGACAGCCTTTCATCAAAAAAATGACAGATTGTTGGCTCAGGGTAACAAGTGGGCCGTTTATCAGTTCCATAAGACCTTCGAGGGCTCCATTTGGTCCCCAGGTTCTCAGTTTATCCCAAAGTTTTAGCTGCAGTGTCTCCACTCTGCTCCATCCTTCGCACTGTTTTCCTTCCGTGGTACCACCTCGTTCCCATGCTTTCCGGATTATCACAGGGTTTGGCCTTGGAGTCTCCAGCCCCCTCCACTCCCCGCGTTGCTTTGTAAGCAATATGGTACAGGCAATCACAGATGTAGCGGATTCTTCACCTACCAGCTGCGGCTGTATTTTGCCCTAGAAGCCTTTTGAGTTTATACCTTTCCTTAATGCGTGAACAATGATGTATTGTTGATCAGTTTTAGTAATCATTCCACAACTTGTACACAACCCTAGGGTAATACTGCAGAAGAATTGAAAAAATACCCAACAAAACAAATCCCACTGAAAAAAAAAAAAAAAAAAAAGAAACCAAACCCCCAAATCCAGAATTGACAGTCAATGTATTAACTGCCATTTCAAACAGAAGCCTAAACAGAAAGTGACATAAAGTAAAGGGGCAGAAAGTAACATAGTAATACTAAAAGTGACATAGTGACACTAAAAGTGACATAGTAATACTAAACCAAATACTAATACATAGTAACACTAAACCAAATACATAGTAACACTAAACAAAATACACTAAGCCGAATACTAAAACATAGTAATACTAAAGCAAAACGCATCTGCTTTCAGGAAAATCCATCTGAAATAGATCTTAAGTGCTGCTTCTTTGTTTCTTGAAGGGAGAGTCTGTTCTAACATCTTCTGCTGTAACTGGCTGTCTTGGTTTTCTCGCACCTTCTAACAAATCAGCCTTGCAAAATCCTTCCTTCTCATCCCCTCTTCTTCTCTTCCGGTGTTTCTTCTGCATATCTCCTGGTCTTAACGTGGAGTAGGTATACGAACTGGAGTAAAACGAAGCACTATAGGGAGACTTGGACCTTTAAAAAAACACAACGCAAAAGCAATAAATGAAAGTATTCTTTTTCCTCCCAAGTTTGGTTTGCTTTGGGTTTTCTTCCTCTCCATATGCTTATGTGCAACCTTCTTTCAGCTGCTGACAGCGCTACTGCAAATTGAAGAACTTGATGGCATGTAAATGTTTCTGCTTCCAAGACAGAACAGCTGCTGCTTTGTTAGTGTCAAAGCATACGTAAGGGTAAGTCTGTTTCCACTCACTTCTAGCACACGAGCTACCATAGCTGTTGATTGATTTAAGGTGCTGTGCACTGGCCTCTACTGGTATGTCAACGCACACGTTTCACTACTGGGCAACTACGTGCAGTGCAAACCCGTTTGGTTGCAGTAAGAGGCAAAAAGAGAAATCTTAATGTGTACAGCGCATTATCAAACATCAAGAAAACACGATTCAGCCTGAAGACAGTCAACCGCAAGTTTAAAATGCCAGCTTAGGCTACTGAGCTTCACTGAATATTTGGCAATTTGTACAGGTGGCAAAATACTTGTACTGCAATCCTACGCGCAGGACTATTTAACCAACACTTCTAGCCAGCTGTCCTAGCAAACTTTAGCACATAATCGCTCACACCAAGGACAGTGACGGCATTTAAGGAAATGTCCCATCTAAAGGCATCTCTAAACTCAGCCTCTAGTACTATGACTCAATGCCGTTTCTCGAGGAAAGATACTGGCAGCATTACTAATAGAGAGCGATTCAGACTCCTGCCCAAGTGATTTTGGGCGATAGAAACATCAGCTACCCTGAGATATGTCTTCACAAGTTTTTCTTGCATTATGTGGAGGAGGAGGCACGGGCACAGAGACAGGTGGTGATGCTGGCAGTGTTGGGGCTCGGGTCCCGCTGTCTAATTGGGAAATCAATTTCTTCAGCTCTACTCAGCAGTAATCAAAAGGGTGACTTTCCATCTGATCCTTTCCTTATGTTTAGTTTTCATGTGTAATTATGGTTTTCTCAAAAAGCACTCCATTTTCAGAGTCCTCTTTGCAGTCCTGCACTGGGGTTTTATTTTAAGTAATTTTACTGCATGCACACATCCCCTCTGTTAAAGCCAACTGATATTAAGCCGTTTAAAAATCAGTTACCACTTGTATTCTCCACAACTGTCCGTGCATGCTTTTTTCATTATAAATCAGCTGCTGTGTGAGTGACACCTTATGGCCTCATTTAACAGGTTACAAGTAGGAACATATGGAATTTCGGTAGAATACTTACAGTTGGCAGCCCGGTCTGCCACCTGCTGAGCGAGGTGTACTGGCTCTCACTGGGTGACCTTTTGAAGTGGGGAGAGGAAAAAGAATAAAAATCCCATTCAGTTGATCTGCAGGTAATTTGTTTAAAGACATTCGGAAGATGCAGGTACTTACCAGTTGTGGGTAGGGATTGTCCTTGGGGGCACCTCTGTGACACCGACACCGGATGTGCCGTCACCAGAGCAGCAGGAGGTAGAACACTATTGGCACCACTACAACAAAAACAAAACAAAACAAAACAAATTTCTATAATTCAAAGCGTGTTTTGGAGTGCTACGTGAAAGATAAAGCCACTTCAGAGGCTGCCCGAGAGGTTCTTTTGAATTGTGACCCTTTGTGTTCAACGGTACGGCTGAGCCTGACCGTCTGCTGGGCAGAGTGGCTGTTTGCATTCAAGGCGTAAAGTCAAAAGGGTATAAGCCCGAAGGGATCATCCAGATTTTTCATGTAGTTTCATGTGACTGCACTGGGTTGCACACTTAGACGGTCAGGTTTGTAAATTCCTCAAGTGTACAGTGTTTCAATGTTTATTATCCAATCTCTATGCGTCACTGACTACACTGTGTATTACTGAGGATGACTCTGACTTATCATAATATTGATGACAGAAATACTACAGAAAAAAAGTAGTGTGAACACGCCTGGCCAATTTTACCTAGGACTGTACTTTTACACTTTCCATGAAAATATTATTCCCCCAGTAGTAACGAGAAATTAATGCACCCAGGAAGGTTTGACATAGCTGAATGGCTTCTTTAGGAATTGCTAGCCACTTACAATCAAAGGGCTCCTGGGGAAAAAACTTTCCTCTCTCAGGGTAAACCTGTACTGAGCGACTGATAAGGGAACCAAACGGGAAATGCTTTGGAGAAAATTCGTGCAGGACGCACCCTTCCAACTTACCAAAGTGTCCTCGTTCAAAGTAAAAACGAAAAAGAGAGCTTCCACACTTATGTGGAACTGTCACTAATGATATCTATAAACCGCTAGCAGAGAAGCTCAAGAAGAAGAATCTGACTCCAGCATTTTGGTGTCTCTTCTATTCATGTTGAGCTACAGATTGCCTACCAAAAAGGTCCAGGAGGTGTAACAGGCATGAGCGGTGGTGGAGGTGGTGGCGCTGGCGGCAGCTGCTGCTGCTGCTGCTGAATCCGCTCAGGGAGCCTTTTTGTGTAGCCAATCCCGTTGCTGAAGTTGTTCACGGCCTGGAGGCAGAAAAACAGTTACAGAAAGGGAATATGAAACTTCAGCAGATGTACAAACAAAAGCCTCCCCCGAGTAACATTACTTGTCTGTTCCTGCAAGTGCTACCAATCCTAAAATGAATCAACATACCCATGTACGAGCACGTGGCATCAAACGCTGATGTTAATGACGCGTAACTCAGAGGATCTGAACTTAAAGTACTTCAGTGTTAACACTGAATTTGAAAACAAAAGTGGGACCTGAATTGGCCTGATTGTCTCTGAAGAGTTGTACGCTTCTGTGACGAGAGAGAATGTGTTTGAGAAGTACGTGTAGCCCTATTCAATCTAGCCTTGCTTAAGGAGATGTAAATTATTATTGTCTTCCCTTTCAGCTTTTTACTAAGACCCTCTTCTTACAAACAGTTTGCGTAGAAGTCATCACGTTACCTTGCGTAGGAAGTGGTTGGCAACTAAAGCATCAGGGGAAACGTCTGTCTGGTGGCACGCTGGGCATGTGTGTTCCTCCGAGTCCAGTAATGCCGTTCTAATACCTGTGTATCGTTAGAGTCATCCAAGGAGGTTTAGCCAAAGTAAAGCAGTTTCGGGGATTCTCATCAAGTTTAAAAAAAATTATATGTTCGATGGGTGAAGATGGTCTTGAGCTGAGAGCATGAAGCTCTAGATGTTCAACAGTGTCAAAAATTTCTCGGATGCAGCAAATAACTATACAGTTCTGGTATTTCACTAGTTAACACTTGAAGCTGTCTGTGTCTTGATGTTCCGACTGGTCTGTTTTCCACTGTCAAGTACAGTGAGAAGTCACCAGCCTCAAGGCTCATGGATAAAACGCACCTCAACAAAACATTAATAGGTTTGAGTCCTGAAGGGTTTAACCGACTGTCCCGTGCGGAAGAATGCGGATTACATGCCCAACGACCCGTTTGTTGCAGACCACAGTAAGTCACCAGAGTTGGCTGCGTAATTTTGTGTGAGAGAGAGGGCTGTGAAAAAACTAAACGCGTTCGATATCTAATACTGTAATCCCCGGTGCAGTTATGCACTCTTCTCATACTCGTCCTTCCGCATGTAAAGAGGATTTAACTAGATACCTAAAAAGGAGAATAAAGCTTTCTGCCTTTTTTTTCCCCTTTTACGAGAAGCGTCCTTCCCTATTCAGGGGATACTTAAGTATGAAATAGAACAGGTGACAAAGTAATTTCCTCAGCTCTGATTTCTGCTTTCAGAAAATCAGATGTGATGTTTGGAATGAACAAAGACGGGAATAACACGTACATTCGTCACAGTAACTGTTTCCACAGCAGGGAATAACAGCGGCATCAGTCATGATCTCATTACAAAGGAGACACAACAACTCCTCTGGAATAGGGTCTTCTGAGGAGGAGGAGGAGGAGGAAGAGGAGGAGGACGGCTCCTCTGGTAAAAAGGGAGGCTTCTCCTTCTTTCCTCGAGCATAAGCTTCCCTGGAGGGCGGGGTGGAGAAGGAAAAAGCAAAACGTTAAAGCTGGGTAAAGGAAAACTGTTCCAAGCTTTGCATGTTATCAGAGGAAGCAAACAGATGGAATTCTCACTCTGCATTAGCCTTCGGAGAGGTGGGCATACAGTTTAAATTGCTTTGCAATAGCCACAGCGCTAGCAGAGGGAGGGGGAACCAATTTTCCTTCTGCAGAACTCTCCCATTCATTGGATCAACATCATTTTTTGACAGCTGTGAATCAAGTGACCTGAATCCCACCTCTGCCTTCCAAGAGAACGACTCCACTGAAAATACTACGGAAATGTTTGGCAGAAAGCCAGATTCTCAGCACATCGCAAGTCTAACCTAGTTGCCGGGGCAGGAACAGTAGGACCACCCCGTTTTAATACTAGCGAGTATCACAGTTTAGAAGGTTACGATACAGTGACAGTGCTTCCTCCCCCGTCACTACAGACGCTGGCCAACTCGGTTGCAGTGCCACTCAGGCATTTGCCCATGGTTTCTCTCGTTCCCTTTGTGCTCAGTCCAGTTCATTCCATACGTACGCATTAATGATTGGTATTGCGTATTGCCCGGTGCTTGTCAGCATAACACCCTTCGTATTGGGATCTTCCACCTCCATCATGAAACTCCGTGGAATTCCTGTGCTCTTTTTAATTCTGGGAGGAGGCTTGAAATTTTTGTCCTGTTAAGAAAAGAAATGCAGACATCTCTCATCTGAAGACCCACACTTAAAATGATATTTCAACGGTGATTTTAAGCAGCACAAGCCCTTTATCCTCTCCTTTTACCTAGCCTAAGGGTTTCTCTTATTGTCCCAAACTAATACAACCAGGATGCTGCAAAGACTTGAGCAGCGTTTTGCGCTCAAGCGACATTCTTTTGCTTCACTCCAGGTTCCGTAAGGGTTACATATTGCTTGGCTCACCACCCACCCCGACAAGAGACACAAACCCGCTCCTCCTCCAAGGCGCAATTCAGAGGGAGAGCTCGTCTTACTTCCCTTCACCGTCTCTAGAGAGGAAGGCTGCATACACATCCAGCGAGTAACGTTACAGGGCATGAATACTCAGCCACAGACGTGTGTCATTAAAACACGCACATATTCAATAGGCGGGAGCGACAGAAACGCCTTGTTTTTCTATGGAATACTAAAAACTGTCAACTGCCATTAAAAAGCATTAAAACGCAATCTTACCCCGTTGGTTGGGCAGTGCTTCCTATAGTGGCCAGGTATTCCGCAACGAAAGCAAATATATGATGGTGGAGGTGGAGCCAAGGGTTTCTTCCCGTAACTAAAATTTTTGGGGGAAAAGAAGAGAAAGGTACGCATGTGTCTCTCTTGTTCAAACAAACACCTCTACAACTTTTCCATAATCTTTGAAGAAGAGATGTGACATTATCAACACTTACTTCATTGGATCGTATTCACGGCACGACTGGAGCATCGTAGCTTTTGTTACATCTTCTTCGGAAGCACCGGCCACATTGTCAGTCTGTGTAACGGGGAAGGATTTGACACACACACCTTAGAAACATGTTTAAGCCCACACAGCCCAAGACAGCACCGCTCACCCCATCCTGTAAAGAGCAGCACAACGCTAGCTGAGGTTGCATGAAAACTGCTGCTTCGATCAAATACAGTCGTCCTGAAGATGTTCTGGGGAGTCCTTATGCCATCGCGTGATGTTTATGTGCCCGTTCACCCACTTGAAAAGAGCATTCTCGGGCACTCGGAACCTTCGGCTCTGTTTGTACCTCACACAAAGACTGCTGTAACCAATCCAATTTTCTCCCAAGTGGACTGAAGCTACATGTAGAAAAAATTATACTATCCAGTACTTCCAAACTGATTTTTAAGCTCTGGCCTGCTGGAAGGAGAAGCTATCCACCGTGCATTTAATGGGGAAAGATGCATGCAACTCTCATTCTTTACATTTTGCAGCATTAAAAGGACACTCAGGGGTCGGGGATGTTGTTTCTGCTTGCTGAACTTCAGCTTCAGACACAGAAGCCTGAAAAGGAATCATGCTTTTCAGAATCCCTCGGCAAGACAAAAGATTCTTTGCAGTAGAAATTTGACAATCATGTGCTCGAGACTGTCCAAACTGCACGTTCTCCCCCCCAGTCTAACTTCTTCCTATTAGGTGATGTAACTAGAGTAAGCAAAACCTGCAGTGTTTTTGCAGTTGGCTCTGTCCATCTAACAGGCAAATGGTACTAAAAACCTTATGCAGAGCTAGATCTTCCAATTATGGAAGCCAGCTGATTAGGTTAAGCAGGATTTCTTAAAACGTTTTTATTATACACTAGTCCAGGTACAAGCAGGGTCCAAGGGAGTGGCTGTCAATGACTTGGACCTTCAAGTACCCATCATTCACATCAACCCCTTCTTGGTTTTGGTTTTACATGCGCTCATTCACAAAAGAAACAAACTAGGTTCACAACTTTATTAAATGCTTGTTTCATAGGCAGTTTCTTTTCAACAGTAACATAATCCAAATCGACAGCTATGAAATAATTTCCATGAACATTTAGAGGAACCTTTACCGATGCTTGACTAATTTGTCGGAATCCAAACGGTTTAGAAAACTCATCCAAACCCCACAAAACATTACTCGGGATAGACCCAAATGCAAATATGGCAGTTAATACGCAGGAATAACAGACCCGAAGACTGTTAGCACCTCGCCTCCAGGCTAAGCCAGTCTAAGCCAGCGGCAGAGGCTGTGGCGGCCCCTGTGCCGGGCTGGGGTGCGCGGCGGCGCGGGGAAGGGTCCAAACAGGGGCTGGGGCAAGCGGTGCAACTCTCATTCTTTACATTTTGCAGCATTAAAAGGACACTCAGGGGTCGGGGATGTTGTTTCTGCTTGCTGAACTTCAGCTTCAGACACAGAAGCCTGAAAAGGAATCATGCTTTTCAGAATCCCTCGGCAAGACAAAAGATTCTTTGCAGTAGAAATTTGACAATCATGTGCTCGAGACTGTCCAAACTGCACGTTCTCCCCCCCAGTCTAACTTCTTCCTATTAGGTGATGTAACTAGAGTAAGCAAAACCTGCAGTGTTTTTGCAGTTGGCTCTGTCCATCTAACAGGCAAATGGTACTAAAAACCTTATGCAGAGCTAGATCTTCCAATTATGGAAGCCAGCTGATTAGGTTAAGCAGGATTTCTTAAAACGTTTTTATTATACACTAGTCCAGGTACAAGCAGGGTCCAAGGGAGTGGCTGTCAATGACTTGGACCTTCAAGTACCCATCATTCACATCAACCCCTTCTTGGTTTTGGTTTTACATGCGCTCATTCACAAAAGAAACAAACTAGGTTCACAACTTTATTAAATGCTTGTTTCATAGGCAGTTTCTTTTCAACAGTAACATAATCCAAATCGACAGCTATGAAATAATTTCCATGAACATTTAGAGGAACCTTTACCGATGCTTGACTAATTTGTCGGAATCCAAACGGTTTAGAAAACTCATCCAAACCCCACAAAACATTACTCGGGATAGACCCAAATGCAAATATGGCAGTTAATACGCAGGAATAACAGACCCGAAGACTGTTAGCACCTCGCCTCCAGGCTAAGCCAGGCTAAGCCAGCGGCAGAGGCTGTGGCGGCCCCTGTGCCGGGCTGGGGTGCGCGGCGGCGCGGGGAAGGGTCCAAACAGGGGCTGGGGCAAGCGGTGCGGGCTGAGCCCAGAGCTGCTGCTGCTCCTTCTCTGGCACGCAGCGCGGCCAGGCCTGACCGGTCACTATGGCCACGGGGACACGGCACGCCGCCCCCCCACGCCTCACGCCCATTGTGACCAAAGGCCTGTCACTGCCCCAGGCTGCTGCTGTCCCTGCTGTCCCCCAGCCTGCCCCCACCCGCTCTCCTGGCACCCTCCAAGGCTCCGGGGTCCCTCCTGTCCCCCAGGGGCCTTCACCACCTGGAGTCACCTCCCGGCAGCCCCTGGCCAGTGCTGGCTCTCCCCGCAGCCCTGGGCCCATCCTGCCACCCCCCATGCCTCTCACCGCCTGCTGGCCCTCCTGTCACCCCCCTGGCTGTCACCCCCGCTCTCCCCTCCTCTCCGCAGCCAGCCAAGGCCACACAGCCCGGGGCAGATGCAGCGCGCTTTGCCCTGCGGCTCCTGGCTGCCCACGACGCAGGGCCAGCCAAGGCAGGGGACATCTCGGGGACTCTGAGTGGACCTTGGGGCAGGGACGGAGAGTGCAGCCAAAGAGGTCAACGGCCACCTACGCTCATTGCCGTAAAGCATTGCACTTCCCAACCGTGGCGCACCCACACTTGCTTCAACTCTGCAGAGGAGGACGAAGCAGTCAGGAATGAACCGTGAGCGTTACGAGGTGCCCCAGGACGACACGTCTTGCTCTCTCCATCACTACAGCTGCTGCTGCAACAGCCCTAGCGCATGAAATCCTGCCCTGAATGACGAGGTCTGGCTCTGATGACTGAGATGCTGTGGCTTGCAGACACTTCTGGGCCAAGTGGCTACTCCTTTCTGGTCATGTAAATACAATATGAACACCTTGTTGTGGTCTGGCAGGGCTAACGAGGGACTTCCCACCACTGCTGGGTTTAGGTCTTTCAATGCCTTTTGCCTTTTCGGAGGGAGGAAACCCTTTTGATTTCAGGGCTGTCCTCTCTATCCGAGGGCGAGTTATTTTTGCTACGGGCGGCTGGTTGTTTTTCCTCTTCATCGGGATTCGGAAGCCTAGGTTTTCATACACTAGCCTTGCCCGTAAGCCTGCATCAGAGGCCAACAAGCCTGACCGATGGATATGCACTAAAAGCCCATCCTCTACCGGAAACAACTCGCCAGGGAAGCTGTCCCGCCAAATGCTCAGTGGCACAGGGACGGGCATCTGCGTTATGAATTTTCACTGAAGAAAGGAAGGATACATCCCTTCCGCCAAGAAGGGTCTGTCACTAGTCTGAAAGGAGACCCCTGGGTATGCTTGGAGAGCAAGCCTATTGACAAGCTGACTCACTCTGTAGGGGCTGAGAACTGGAGATGCCAGTAGAGTCTTAAGATTAATCGAATGGATGGAAATGGACAACTCAGATCTAGGGGCCACACAGATGAACAGGGGAGTCTTATGCAGGGAGCATTCCATACAGTTGTTCCTATGCCTAAAGGCAATTGGTTTTCCTTTACAGATTACTCCAAAACCTTACACCTCCACTGACCTTGAAAGGCAGATTCTCCAGAACCCCTTACATCAAACCTATTGTAATGAGCCATCACGCCGTGGATTTCTTCCTAGATGGAGTTTATCACACCCGGCAGACTCTGAGACCGTGTGGATACTCGCAGACAGATTAAATGGGTATTCTGCAGGAATCAATAATCATGCTGAAGATCAGGTTAAAAGTTTGGTTCCCACTATGGGCCTATAGGATCCTGATTGCTCTCAGTCATCTCCTCTGGATCCCAACCTTACTGGTTTACCTAAACAACCAAATCCGGCACGTGCTGACCCTTGACAGGAAATCATTTCCACGATTCAGACTTACGTGCACATTATACTACCCGTTGACACAACTACCCGGGCAATATTAGATAGGTGGGGAAAGGGCAGTCGAGGGGATTTACCCTCAACCTGAGCTGAAACGGGTATTCTGAGTGCATTAAGAGCATCCACACAGGTTAGAACCAGGATCTCTTCTGTCTCTGTAGCTCCCAGTTACCCTGACAGAACGTGGCACCGAGTTCCACCTGCCTGTCACAGCTTGTAGCCCACAGCTAGGGCTTGCAAAACTAGAAAGAGCTACTGCAAATGTGTCAAGAGAATCAGAAAAAGCCATTCATCAAAGCACAGGCACTATTACACCCTTACCGGAAGAAATCAAATTATTACCAAAAATGGTAATATTGAATCAATTAGCTCTCGAGCCACTGTTAGAAGTACACGACGGAGTATGTCAGTTATTGAGTAAGAGCTGCTGGGGTTTTTATGTAGATCCAGAGCAGAAAAGCAAACGCGAGAGAAACAAGATTTAAACAACATTTAAAGTATTACCTGAAGTAAGGCGGGGATCTCCCCTACATCTGTTTGGGTGGCTAACCTCTTGGCTCCCAGATGCAGGGACAGGACTGTGAACTACAAGGATTTGGGTTGTTGTATTCACTCTCTTCTTTTCCTTTGTAATGAGATGTGTGTGTTTACAGGGCGGTATTACCTTAGGAACTCAACTTACGACTTAAATAATGAAGAGTATAGTGTGACCCTGATGGTGAAAAGAAAGGCTGGGACTGTGGGGAAAAGCTCATTCCCTAACTATTGTCCTAATTAGTCCTTAGAGTCTGAAATGGAATGAACTTTCTCAAGGTATACCGAGTTTACATTGTACCCTGCATAGCCATGGTTCAGTCAGCATGACCAAAGGACACAGCTCGTTGCAGGCAGGAGAAGGACAGCCCCCACCCCGAAGAAGAAAGGATACTCCGGGACTACGCAGATGACGCCAGCCTCCCAGCCCCTCCGACACCCCTGTGAAACCCTCCCCTCATCTGGCATCAGAGAGAAGGAACTGCAGCAAGACCCACTGCAGGGACATCTACATCAGGAAAGACGCAGGTGGATGATGATTCCACGCAGGCAGAGTTGCTTCGCAAAACAGCAGTCCATGTGTGCGTGCTATGAGCGATCAGTCAAATTGCATTGTACCTGAACGCTTGAAAGGCATAAGAACCATGCGTAAAACCGCATTCGGGGCACCCCAATTTGACTGGGACACCTCGTGCGCATGAATAGAGAATCACTCTTGTCGCCCTATACTTTGTGTCCTGGCCTCTCTCCTCGGACGGCATGGGCCAGTTGCAGAATCTTCATGAAAATACCCCTCTCCCCAGTCTGAAAGTTACCCTCCAAGACCGAGAATTGCCCCCAGGGCTGGCCCAGAAGCCGCTTTACTGCTTTTATCGTGCTGTCCTCCCAGGCAATGACCGTTCAAGAAGGACTCTCCCTGAAACCATAACTTGAATCGCACTGCCTCAGGAGTAGGTGAGCGGTGCGCCATCCTCTCCTGCGCACGATGCTCCCCCTTCCCACCTCGGTCATACTTTAGGAGTACCGTTTACAGACAGAAACGCCCACTTGAAAAATGCTGTTTGGTTTGGTAAATCCACAGCCTTTTCTGCAGACAGGAACGCAGAGTGAACGGAGGAAATCAAAGGTTCCCCCCAACGAGCTGAGTCCCTGGCCACCAGCCGAGCCTTTGAAGCTGGAGCCAGCACAGCTTCTGCTGACTCCCATGCTGCATGGGCTGGAGCCATGCAGTGCCTTGGCCCTGGGCAAGAGCTGCTGCGCTCCCTTCAGAGAAGCTGCAGGCAGGGATCCATCTCCGCCTGTGCTTTGCCTGGGAGAATCAGGACAACAGCAGCGGCCTCAAGCCCCACCTGCTATTTGGGCCCTGCACTGCTGTCATGCCTGTACTTCAAAAAGGCAAAGAAAAATTGCCTTTCTTAAGAAAAAGGTATGAAAAATAGGACCCCTGGTCGGTCATATGGGTGGCAGAACAAACACCATTTTATCAGACAAACGGACATGCTCTGTGAGCGAGCTGGTTACGTGTCAGTCCCCTTTCTCCTCCTCATCAGGCCCTGGAGGTCCTGTGTACCACGCAGACTTCTTCTCCCCCTCCCCATAAGCCTGAAGGTTCCTGGGTGCCAGG
Organism: Vanellus vanellus; assembly: GCF_965231255.1. Lineage (NCBI taxonomy): Eukaryota > Metazoa > Chordata > Aves > Charadriiformes > Charadriidae > Vanellus > Vanellus vanellus. The sequence continues at coordinate 197,541 of NW_028128756.1, read as the reverse complement.
CAGACTTCTTCCCTCCTTACGGGCCTTGAAGCTCCCGGGCACCCCAACAGCCAGGTTGTGAACACCCCGTCACAGAGCAGGGAAGCGCAGCAGCACACCCAGCAGCCTCTAGAAAATCAAGCAGCACTCTTCCCCTCTTCTCCTCCATTTACGGCCTCATTGATGGAGGCAATGACAAACGGCACCGTCCCCTCTGGCGGTGAAGAGGTTTCCTACCTTGATACCACACATAAAATTGTACAGGAAAGGTGTGAACCTCACAGTCACCTGGGTCTTCCGCCTGCCCTACAGACCAAAAATTAACAGCACTTAATTAACAACACATTAAGAACGGGCAGGTACCCACCAGATGGCATGTGGAATGCGCTCATTCTCCTGCTCTCTGCAACCCACAAACACTTTAAACCCCCCCACTGGCAGCCCGTGGTGGTTCTCACGGTGACACGTGAAAAGGGCACGTGGAAACCAAGAGCCCAGAGAGGCGGTGGAGTCTCCTTCACTGGAGACGTTCAGGACAGAAGTGCCTGTCACCACCACGTGCTCTTTATTTTGCCTTCCAAGATCAAGCCAAGCTGTGATACAAGAGCTTTGGCCCTCCCCCTCTCCCATGGAAAGTTTGAAATCCTGTGGGATAGGAAGAAACTTGCCAGGCAGCAGCTGCGTCTTGCTGCATAGGCTTTGAACTAGCCCTGGGGAAAAAGCTGACCAGCCGACTGCGGTACGTCAGTGTGCAACTTGGATAATGAGGTGAAGTCTCAGTGCTCAAAGATCAATTAAGCCTGGCCTTGATGACTCGGGCGAGCAGAGACTGCCCTGGCTGTAACGGGATGCAGATAAGGAGGGAGCCCTGTGTAGGCAGGACGGCCCTGCCTTTCATCAGCTAAGACAACCAGATAACAGGAACCCGTGTACTTCTTTGTTTCTTCAAAAGGCTGTCATGCCCGATCACTGACCTCTGCCTCATTACCTGTGAAATGCATATCAAAGCTGACATATGCTAACGAAGATTATAGAGATCATGCTAAACATTCATGACTATAGCACTCGTCTCTCCACCCAAATCATACTACACGCCCCCTCGGGGAAGGAAACCTCGTAAGTTTGGGGATAAAAAGATGGGACGGTTCAATCGGGAGAGAAGAACCTCGATGCCTGACAGACCAGTTGCGTTCTCTTCCTCCAGCCCAGGCAGGGACGCCTTTCTGGGTATGCGCTGCGCCTTTCACCCTCGGGTGAATGGCACCCCCGGGCCGTGGTAGTATTATTATTATTACTTTTGCTAGCAATACTAACCTTAATTAGTAGCACTGTTGTAGTCGGTGAATTTATACACGGCAATCTTGAATCTGTTTGGTCACTCTCAATAAAATAACTCACTTGGATTGTTGTGAATCTGACTCAGTGAAAGTCCTTTGCTGAGACTCTGACAGATAAATCAGGGAAAGTCCTGGGACTCTGACAGACAAAGATCGAAACTACATTCCTTTTGACGCAACAATAAGAAAAAGCTCCAAAGATATGCGCAAGAGAACTTGACTGACTGTGACCTTGCCCATTTAAGTGAGTCTATTGTTAAAAGAAACCAGATGGAAACGAGCTGAAAGTGGCAAATTTCAAACAAAACAGTGCCAACTCAGCTCATAAATATGCATTAAGTGTGCTTGCACAGGGGGGCACGTGAACAAATACTCAAAAGTCAATGGTAGAAGGCAACCTCCTGGCCAAAGCAGTAGGTTTTTCAAACTGTAACCATCAATATGTGAGTAGCCTTAAGATGGTGCATAAGGAACGAAGAATTGTAACACGGGGTCCTTCTCAGGCTCCCAGCTGAGAGGCACCTTTATGGCCAGAAATAAAAAGGGGGTTTAGCTCGTGTGTACGTCTGCTGCCTTCTTTCCTGTACCCACGCATGGACTAGAAGAGAAGTGCCAGCAAGTCCGTTTTGGTACAAGTTCAGGTCAACAGTTAAACAGCCAAAATTCTGAATAGTTACACTGACCCTTACTTAGATACTGATTTTATCTGCCTTTGATGTGTAACTAAGCACATTCCCTCCTCCCCACAGTCTTTCCTCCCAGCCTCACAGCTCTCCTACGCAACAAAAACTGCACACCAAAACACCCGTGACTTTCTCAAACTCTTCACGGCCCCATCTGAGTCAAGGGACAGGATCTCCTAAAGGCTCTTTCACAGGCACTGCCCTCAAAAACCCCCGCTGCTTCTCTACTAGTGCACAAAGACATTAGGAAGGGTTGCATTTCTACGTCAATGGACACAGTTTCTGAAACGAGACAAATAGTTTTAAATGAGGATAAGCCCTTTGCCTTGCATCTGGCAACCAACAGAGATGCAGACCCGGCACATCAGACCAGGGCCAGGCACAAAACAACACCCGAGGCACAGGGAAAGCACAACACGTCAGATGTGGTAGTCAAGAACGACAACAAACGGCTCTTCCTATCACTTCTCTCTATGATCAGCTTAGTTCCTGTAGTCAGACACAGAAATTGGAAGTGATTTCTTCTTCTTTTGCTGAAGTAGACTCTAGAGTAGATATTGCCAAAAAATGCACAAACAACCCCCAAAAGTTAAAGCAGCTACTTTCACCCTCAAGAGACCCACTTACTGAAGTGGTTCTCACGTTCTCTTCTCTACTCTAAAGGGGGCCCACTTAAGATCCGTTTGAGTTACACTACCGCTAAGCATACACCGCTACCAGACATTTCTCTAGTCTGAAGGCTGACAGCAGGGTACAAGCACAGCCCTTTCTGGACATCTCACTCCTGGCTAGAAATCTTAGAGGCTTAGAAATCAGGAGCTAAGGACTGCGTGATGGCACCACCACGAGCAGACGTTCAAACCCAAAGCATCTGGAACACACAGAGAAACCTCCACCATTTGTTCAGCAATGTTTCAAGTCACGCCATACTCAGGCCAGGACTTTACAAAATGTCACCAAACATAATGATAGTAGCCTCTTTGCTCCAAAGCAAAGAAACAAAGAGCCACCTAGCCTTGGAGAAACCCTTGTCCTTCCGTGTGGCTGGTGTCTTCACAGGGCTCTTCCTCAAAACAGGAGAAATGACCATGAATTTGGCATTCAGAAGTACACTTAGTCCTCTGGCGGACGTTGCTTACAAGCCAGAAGTCCTCTCACCCCGCCCCAGAAGCACCCGTTAGTCGTCTGGCAGTCATTCTCCATGAACCCCAAGTCCTCCACACCTACCTACCTACCGACTCGCCAGAAAGGAGTCGGACCGCACCAGAATTGACACTGCCTGACCTGCACTAGACCTGCAGCAGGCCAGAAATGACGGCTTCAAGAAAGAAAACACAACCCAATTGAACAGAGCAGCAAAAAATCAACCAGAAGAAACATTGGACAAATTATACAAAAATCCAAACCCTAAACAGAGAAACAAGCTAAAAAAAGGATCCCCCACCCCCCAAAAAAAGACCACACAGAACACAAGATAAGGTAAAAACAACCTAACTTCCCTCTTTCCCGGGACCAACAAACCCAGATTCTGTCCATAACAATAACACACTTTAATCCTAACTCGCTTCAACTCTGGCATAGCATAGCCCTTGCCACCCCGTAACCCGAGCAAACTGCAACCCTACCAGTCCATAACCCGCATCCCTGCAGGACGCTCTCCAGCACTAGGTACATCTCTGCTTAATCTCCCTTTGGACAAAGATCGAAAGGGAGGGATGGGGTTTGCTTGGCCCCGTTCCCAGGGTGCCGCAAGAGAGACCTGCCGCCCCCAAATCACCGGTGTGTTGTGGACACCACATATGAACTGCAGACAAGGGTCAGGACAGCTTTGGGGAGCAGACAAGCCGTTTTGCGGTGCCCCCGCTGCTGGCAGAAAGCAGAGCTGGAGACAACATGGGGAAGTCCAGGGTAGCCAGTGGTGGTGGTGGGGCCCTGTAGGGTGCAGCACCCGCAGGAATGCCCGGCTCCTTAAGCCTCGGCCCCACGGCTGCAGCTCGGGACCAGCACCGGTTGGGGCTTCGCTGGGAAAAAACAGGCGAGGGTGACCCTGACACTCAGCAGGCGGACCTGGTCCCACTAACCTGTCGCTCTGCCTGTCACCACCACGGGATGCAGAAAGCAGTTCTGCTGGTCCTGGCGTGGTCCTGAGCCACGTCTCAACAGATGAGTCTTTAACCAGAGGGCCTAAAAAGAGGAAAAGGTGCCCAGAATTAGCCTGTGCTTAAGTTTTTACAGGCATTTTGGGCTTTTGAGCTACACAGTGGTGCTGCTCCAGGGGAGCGCTCAAGAACGAGGCGGGCTGCCTCTTCCTGCAGACAGGCAGTGGGGTGTGTGCAACAGAAGCGAGTGCCGGTGTGTGCGGCTGTTGAAGGGGTTTGGTTTTCAACTGTGCCCACCCTGGTACGACGGGTTCCTTTTCCCAGGAGGTTCCGCTCCGGGACCTGGCCCTGGGCCAGGGCAGCCCGAGGAGGAGGCCGGGGTGGCTGCGGGGTGGGGCGGGGGCCCGAGGGCAGGAAGGGGTGCCGCGGGGCATGCTGGGAGCAGGCGCGCCCCGGGGCATGCTGGGAGCTGTAGTCCCGGGGCACGGGGCTGCCCGGCAGCCATGCTCCTGCCCGGGGCACGCCGGCAGCTCTCATGGGCCCACAGGCCGCTGCCGGGCTGCCCTGGCGGTCTCAGGAGGCGCAGTCCCTGCTCCAGCTGCCGCTGGGCTGAGGGGAGGGCTGGGGCCACCCGAGGGCAGCGGGGGAGCCCCAAACCGCCCGCAGCCATGGGGTCCCAGTCAGCATGAGCTGGGAGTGGCAGGGGCAGCCCCGGGAGGGACCCGGGAGTCGGGGAGGGGAAGGGGATGGAGAGAGGCCCCCCCGGGCACAGGCAGCGCGCACCCCGACTCCCAGAGCCCCCTCAACTGCCCTGGCCCCAGCGCCAGTGATGTATGATCTGAGAGAGACAGAGACAGAAGTGCCTGAACTGTCAAATTCTGCCGGCAGCACCGAGAGCAGGAACTGCGTTGAGTCCTGTGCCCTTGGGGCTGTGTCGCCCCTGTGCTGCATCTGGATCCCTCCCTGTGCCTGTGCTCCCCCAGCCTTTCCCTAGCTGGTTCCCTCTTTTGCTTCCCTGTACCTCTCTTAATCTGGCGATTCTTGTATCCTGCTCCCTGCCCCTGCTCTAGTCTCCAGCCCCTCTCTTTCTCTGGCATGCTACCTGTCCCTTTGTTGTTCTTGCTCTTCCTCTGTCCTGCTCCGTTTTCCTCTTTTTCTCTTCCTCTCACTCTGTCCTGAAGCACACTGCTGTTTTCTCATTCTCTGCCTCTTTGTCCCGCTCTGCATCCCTCTGTTGTTAACAGTCTCTCTGGCCTCTTCCCGCTCCTGCTTTTTCTGCCTGTATGTCTCACTCCCTGTACCCGTCCTCCTTGTGGTCTCTCTCCTTCCTCATCATCATAGAATCATAGAGGAAGGAATCATAGAGGAATCATAGCTTGGAAGGAACTTTAAAGATTGTCTCCTTCCAACCCCCCTGCCCTGGGCAGGGACACCTCCCACTAGACCAAGTTGCTCTAAGCCCTATCCGGCCTGGCCTTGAACACCTCCGGGATGGAGCTTCCACAGCTTCTCTGGGCAACCTCTTCCAGTGTCTTACCACCCTCAGAGTGAAAAATTTCTTCCTAATAGCTAATCTAAATCTACCCTCTTCCAGCATCAAGACATTACCCCTTGCCCTATGACTATAAGGTCTCCCCAGAGCCTTCTCTCCTCCCGGCTGAACATCCCCAACTCTCTTACTGGAAGATTCAAGCTTCCTTCTTCTCATAATATTTTGTGCCTAGTTCTGTGGAAAAACAGGCCCATGTTCTCTCATGGCAGGCACAGCCTCTCTCCTTTTGTGGTTCTTCAGGCACCAAGCAGACATTAGGAAAGCTCTCGACTGGAGTATTCTACAGGAATACCGAAGTATTGCCTCCAATCAGTCAAGGGGAAACAATATATCCATGATACTTGTGTTGCGTTGAGGGGCAAAGTAGTTTTGGCAGAAAATATACCCCCTCGCGTTCTAACACTCCTCACCGAGGTGGGAGGCGAGGTGCGGCTAGGTTTACATTCTGAGCGATGCCCACTTCACCCCTATCAGTCCAGGCGCGTTTCATATATTACACTGTTACGCTTCTGAATACACTAACAGAGGACTGCACCTTCAGCCCAGCTGTGCTCATGAACTAACACGGCCACGCTTCGGTCGCGTTCAATGAGAAACCCAAACGACGAGCTGCCTACACAGTACAGTTTATTTAAACAACAGCTACACAAGTTCTTTCGGATTGCCGGTGATAGTGACTGTCTGCAAAGCACGTGCAAATACGAAAGATGCTAGCAATAGAGCTCGGTTACAAAAGCGCTAAGTTATAAACCCACTCTGTACAGAGATTTCTAAGTTTCCGGGGGAAGCACTTGGTATAGCCAAGTGTTCGAATCTTACCCACAAGCGTCCTTATTGCGGGGGAAGAGAGACCTAGCCCGTCGACTGGTCCCAGAAGTCCACAATGGTGTCTTCACTCACATCCCCCTTTTCTTGGGCTATTTTTATACTATTTTTTATCTTCAAGGTGGAGTTTGAGTGACTCTAGTCATAAATACTTTCATTATGATAGGTGTAAAATTTCCTTGCCTCGCATTTAAAGGTATAGCTGACGAAAAATTCAGGGCGCAGACTCAAGGAGGAATGGTCGCACCTTGGAGGCGGGGAGCTTTTGGGATGGAGGTGTGTTTTGGTATTATAATGACACTCTAATGAGCAAAGTTCACTAAAGGACAGCCTTTCATCAAAAAAATGACAGATTGTTGGCTCAGGGTAACAAGTGGGCCGTTTATCAGTTCCATAAGACCTTCGAGGGCTCCATTTGGTCCCCAGGTTCTCAGTTTATCCCAAAGTTTTAGCTGCAGTGTCTCCACTCTGCTCCATCCTTCGCACTGTTTTCCTTCCGTGGTACCACCTCGTTCCCATGCTTTCCGGATTATCACAGGGTTTGGCCTTGGAGTCTCCAGCCCCCTCCACTCCCCGCGTTGCTTTGTAAGCAATATGGTACAGGCAATCACAGATGTAGCGGATTCTTCACCTACCAGCTGCGGCTGTATTTTGCCCTAGAAGCCTTTTGAGTTTATACCTTTCCTTAATGCGTGAACAATGATGTATTGTTGATCAGTTTTAGTAATCATTCCACAACTTGTATACAACCCTAGGGTAATACTGCAGAAGAATTGAAAAAATACCCAACAAAACAAATCCCACTGAAAAAAAAAAAAAAAAAAAAAGAAACCAAACCCCCAAATCCAGAACTGACAGTCAATGTATTAACTGCCATTTCAAACAGAAGCCTAAACAGAAAGTGACATAAAGTAAAGGGGCAGAAAGTAACATAGTAATACTAAAAGTGACATAGTGACACTAAAAGTGACATAGTAATACTAAACCAAATACTAATACATAGTAACACTAAACCAAATACATAGTAACACTAAACAAAATACACTAAGCCGAATACTAAAACATAGTAATACTAAAGCAAAACGCATCTGCTTTCAGGAAAATCCATCTGAAATAGATCTTAAGTGCTGCTTCTTTGTTTCTTGAAGGGAGAGTCTGTTCTAACATCTTCTGCTGTAACTGGCTGTCTTGGTTTTCTCGCACCTTCTAACAAATCAGCCTTGCAAAATCCTTCCTTCTCATCCCCTCTTCTTCTCTTCCGGTGTTTCTTCTGCATATCTCCTGGTCTTAACGTGGAGTAGGTATACGAACTGGAGTAAAACGAAGCACTATAGGGAGACTTGGACCTTTAAAAAAACACAACGCAAAAGCAATAAATGAAAGTATTCTTTTTCCTCCCAAGTTTGGTTTGCTTTGGGTTTTCTTCCTCTCCATATGCTTATGTGCAACCTTCTTTCAGCTGCTGACAGCGCTACTGCAAATTGAAGAACTTGATGGCATGTAAATGTTTCTGCTTCCAAGACAGAACAGCTGCTGCTTTGTTAGTGTCAAAGCATACGTAAGGGTAAGTCTGTTTCCACTCACTTCTAGCACACGAGCTACCATAGCTGTTGATTGATTTAAGGTGCTGTGCACTGGCCTCTACTGGTATGTCAACGCACACGTTTCACTACTGGGCAACTACGTGCAGTGCAAACCCGTTTGGTTGCAGTAAGAGGCAAAAAGAGAAATCTTAATGTGTACAGCGCATTATCAAACATCAAGAAAACACGATTCAGCCTGAAGACAGTCAACCGCAAGTTTAAAATGCCAGCTTAGGCTACTGAGCTTCACTGAATATTTGGCAATTTGTACAGGTGGCAAAATACTTGTACTGCAATCCTACGCGCAGGACTATTTAACCAACACTTCTAGCCAGCTGTCCTAGCAAACTTTAGCACATAATCGCTCACACCAAGGACAGTGACGGCATTTAAGGAAATGTCCCATCTAAAGGCATCTCTAAACTCAGCCTCTAGTACTATGACTCAATGCCGTTTCTCGAGGAAAGATACTGGCAGCATTACTAATAGAGAGCGATTCAGACTCCTGCCCAAGTGATTTTGGGCGATAGAAACATCAGCTACCCTGAGATATGTCTTCACAAGTTTTTCTTGCATTATGTGGAGGAGGAGGCACGGGCACAGAGACAGGTGGTGATGCTGGCAGTGTTGGGGCTCGGGTCCCGCTGTCTAATTGGGAAATCAATTTCTTCAGCTCTACTCAGCAGTAATCAAAAGGGTGACTTTCCATCTGATCCTTTCCTTATGTTTAGTTTTCATGTGTAATTATGGTTTTCTCAAAAAGCACTCCATTTTCAGAGTCCTCTTTGCAGTCCTGCACTGGGGTTTTATTTTAAGTAATTTTACTGCATGCACACATCCCCTCTGTTAAAGCCAACTGATATTAAGCCGTTTAAAAATCAGTTACCACTTGTATTCTCCACAACTGTCCGTGCATGCTTTTTTCATTATAAATCAGCTGCTGTGTGAGTGACACCTTATGGCCTCATTTAACAGGTTACAAGTAGGAACATATGGAATTTCGGTAGAATACTTACAGTTGGCAGCCCGGTCTGCCACCTGCTGAGCGAGGTGTACTGGCTCTCACTGGGTGACCTTTTGAAGTGGGGAGAGGAAAAAGAATAAAAATCCCATTCAGTTGATCTGCAGGTAATTTGTTTAAAGACATTCGGAAGATGCAGGTACTTACCAGTTGTGGGTAGGGATTGTCCTTGGGGGCACCTCTGTGACACCGACACCGGATGTGCCGTCACCAGAGCAGCAGGAGGTAGAACACTATTGGCACCACTACAACAAAAACAAAACAAAACAAAACAAATTTCTATAATTCAAAGCGTGTTTTGGAGTGCTACGTGAAAGATAAAGCCACTTCAGAGGCTGCCCGAGAGGTTCTTTTGAATTGTGACCCTTTGTGTTCAACGGTACGGCTGAGCCTGACCGTCTGCTGGGCAGAGTGGCTGTTTGCATTCAAGGCGTAAAGTCAAAAGGGTATAAGCCCGAAGGGATCATCCAGATTTTTCATGTAGTTTCATGTGACTGCACTGGGTTGCACACTTAGACGGTCAGGTTTGTAAATTCCTCAAGTGTACAGTGTTTCAATGTTTATTATCCAATCTCTATGCGTCACTGACTACACTGTGTATTACTGAGGATGACTCTGACTTATCATAATATTGATGACAGAAATACTACAGAAAAAAAGTAGTGTGAACACGCCTGGCCAATTTTACCTAGGACTGTACTTTTACACTTTCCATGAAAATATTATTCCCCCAGTAGTAACGAGAAATTAATGCACCCAGGAAGGTTTGACATAGCTGAATGGCTTCTTTAGGAATTGCTAGCCACTTACAATCAAAGGGCTCCTGGGGAAAAAACTTTCCTCTCTCAGGGTAAACCTGTACTGAGCGACTGATAAGGGAACCAAACGGGAAATGCTTTGGAGAAAATTCGTGCAGGACGCACCCTTCCAACTTACCAAAGTGTCCTCGTTCAAAGTAAAAACGAAAAAGAGAGCTTCCACACTTATGTGGAACTGTCACTAATGATATCTATAAACCGCTAGCAGAGAAGCTCAAGAAGAAGAATCTGACTCCAGCATTTTGGTGTCTCTTCTATTCATGTTGAGCTACAGATTGCCTACCAAAAAGGTCCAGGAGGTGTAACAGGCATGAGCGGTGGTGGAGGTGGTGGCGCTGGCGGCAGCTGCTGCTGCTGCTGCTGAATCCGCTCAGGGAGCCTTTTTGTGTAGCCAATCCCGTTGCTGAAGTTGTTCACGGCCTGGAGGCAGAAAAACAGTTACAGAAAGGGAATATGAAACTTCAGCAGATGTACAAACAAAAGCCTCCCCCGAGTAACATTACTTGTCTGTTCCTGCAAGTGCTACCAATCCTAAAATGAATCAACATACCCATGTACGAGCACGTGGCATCAAACGCTGATGTTAATGACGCGTAACTCAGAGGATCTGAACTTAAAGTACTTCAGTGTTAACACTGAATTTGAAAACAAAAGTGGGACCTGAATTGGCCTGATTGTCTCTGAAGAGTTGTACGCTTCTGTGACGAGAGAGAATGTGTTTGAGAAGTACGTGTAGCCCTATTCAATCTAGCCTTGCTTAAGGAGATGTAAATTATTATTGTCTTCCCTTTCAGCTTTTTACTAAGACCCTCTTCTTACAAACAGTTTGCGTAGAAGTCATCACGTTACCTTGCGTAGGAAGTGGTTGGCAACTAAAGCATCAGGGGAAACGTCTGTCTGGTGGCACGCTGGGCATGTGTGTTCCTCCGAGTCCAGTAATGCCGTTCTAATACCTGTGTATCGTTAGAGTCATCCAAGGAGGTTTAGCCAAAGTAAAGCAGTTTCGGGGATTCTCATCAAGTTTAAAAAAAATTATATGTTCGATGGGTGAAGATGGTCTTGAGCTGAGAGCATGAAGCTCTAGATGTTCAACAGTGTCAAAAATTTCTCGGATGCAGCAAATAACTATACAGTTCTGGTATTTCACTAGTTAACACTTGAAGCTGTCTGTGTCTTGATGTTCCGACTGGTCTGTTTTCCACTGTCAAGTACAGTGAGAAGTCACCAGCCTCAAGGCTCATGGATAAAACGCACCTCAACAAAACATTAATAGGTTTGAGTCCTGAAGGGTTTAACCGACTGTCCCGTGCGGAAGAATGCGGATTACATGCCCAACGACCCGTTTGTTGCAGACCACAGTAAGTCACCAGAGTTGGCTGCGTAATTTTGTGTGAGAGAGAGGGCTGTGAAAAAACTAAACGCGTTCGATATCTAATACTGTAATCCCCGGTGCAGTTATGCACTCTTCTCATACTCGTCCTTCCGCATGTAAAGAGGATTTAACTAGATACCTAAAAAGGAGAATAAAGCTTTCTGCCTTTTTTTTCCCCTTTTACGAGAAGCGTCCTTCCCTATTCAGGGGATACTTAAGTATGAAATAGAACAGGTGACAAAGTAATTTCCTCAGCTCTGATTTCTGCTTTCAGAAAATCAGATGTGATGTTTGGAATGAACAAAGACGGGAATAACACGTACATTCGTCACAGTAACTGTTTCCACAGCAGGGAATAACAGCGGCATCAGTCATGATCTCATTACAAAGGAGACACAACAACTCCTCTGGAATAGGGTCTTCTGAGGAGGAGGAGGAGGAGGAAGAGGAGGAGGACGGCTCCTCTGGTAAAAAGGGAGGCTTCTCCTTCTTTCCTCGAGCATAAGCTTCCCTGGAGGGCGGGGTGGAGAAGGAAAAAGCAAAACGTTAAAGCTGGGTAAAGGAAAACTGTTCCAAGCTTTGCATGTTATCAGAGGAAGCAAACAGATGGAATTCTCACTCTGCATTAGCCTTCGGAGAGGTGGGCATACAGTTTAAATTGCTTTGCAATAGCCACAGCGCTAGCAGAGGGAGGGGGAACCAATTTTCCTTCTGCAGAACTCTCCCATTCATTGGATCAACATCATTTTTTGACAGCTGTGAATCAAGTGACCTGAATCCCACCTCTGCCTTCCAAGAGAACGACTCCACTGAAAATACTACGGAAATGTTTGGCAGAAAGCCAGATTCTCAGCACATCGCAAGTCTAACCTAGTTGCCGGGGCAGGAACAGTAGGACCACCCCGTTTTAATACTAGCGAGTATCACAGTTTAGAAGGTTACGATACAGTGACAGTGCTTCCTCCCCCGTCACTACAGACGCTGGCCAACTCGGTTGCAGTGCCACTCAGGCATTTGCCCATGGTTTCTCTCGTTCCCTTTGTGCTCAGTCCAGTTCATTCCATACGTACGCATTAATGATTGGTATTGCGTATTGCCCGGTGCTTGTCAGCATAACACCCTTCGTATTGGGATCTTCCACCTCCATCATGAAACTCCGTGGAATTCCTGTGCTCTTTTTAATTCTGGGAGGAGGCTTGAAATTTTTGTCCTGTTAAGAAAAGAAATGCAGACATCTCTCATCTGAAGACCCACACTTAAAATGATATTTCAACGGTGATTTTAAGCAGCACAAGCCCTTTATCCTCTCCTTTTACCTAGCCTAAGGGTTTCTCTTATTGTCCCAAACTAATACAACCAGGATGCTGCAAAGACTTGAGCAGCGTTTTGCGCTCAAGCGACATTCTTTTGCTTCACTCCAGGTTCCGTAAGGGTTACATATTGCTTGGCTCACCACCCACCCCGACAAGAGACACAAACCCGCTCCTCCTCCAAGGCGCAATTCAGAGGGAGAGCTCGTCTTACTTCCCTTCACCGTCTCTAGAGAGGAAGGCTGCATACACATCCAGCGAGTAACGTTACAGGGCATGAATACTCAGCCACAGACGTGTGTCATTAAAACACGCACATATTCAATAGGCGGGAGCGACAGAAACGCCTTGTTTTTCTATGGAATACTAAAAACTGTCAACTGCCATTAAAAAGCATTAAAACGCAATCTTACCCCGTTGGTTGGGCAGTGCTTCCTATAGTGGCCAGGTATTCCGCAACGAAAGCAAATATATGATGGTGGAGGTGGAGCCAAGGGTTTCTTCCCGTAACTAAAATTTTTGGGGGAAAAGAAGAGAAAGGTACGCATGTGTCTCTCTTGTTCAAACAAACACCTCTACAACTTTTCCATAATCTTTGAAGAAGAGATGTGACATTATCAACACTTACTTCATTGGATCGTATTCACGGCACGACTGGAGCATCGTAGCTTTTGTTACATCTTCTTCGGAAGCACCGGCCACATTGTCAGTCTGTGTAACGGGGAAGGATTTGACACACACACCTTAGAAACATGTTTAAGCCCACACAGCCCAAGACAGCACCGCTCACCCCATCCTGTAAAGAGCAGCACAACGCTAGCTGAGGTTGCATGAAAACTGCTGCTTCGATCAAATACAGTCGTCCTGAAGATGTTCTGGGGAGTCCTTATGCCATCGCGTGATGTTTATGTGCCCGTTCACCCACTTGAAAAGAGCATTCTCGGGCACTCGGAACCTTCGGCTCTGTTTGTACCTCACACAAAGACTGCTGTAACCAATCCAATTTTCTCCCAAGTGGACTGAAGCTACATGTAGAAAAAATTATACTATCCAGTACTTCCAAACTGATTTTTAAGCTCTGGCCTGCTGGAAGGAGAAGCTATCCACCGTGCATTTAATGGGGAAAGATGCATGCAACTCTCATTCTTTACATTTTGCAGCATTAAAAGGACACTCAGGGGTCGGGGATGTTGTTTCTGCTTGCTGAACTTCAGCTTCAGACACAGAAGCCTGAAAAGGAATCATGCTTTTCAGAATCCCTCGGCAAGACAAAAGATTCTTTGCAGTAGAAATTTGACAATCATGTGCTCGAGACTGTCCAAACTGCACGTTCTCCCCCCCAGTCTAACTTCTTCCTATTAGGTGATGTAACTAGAGTAAGCAAAACCTGCAGTGTTTTTGCAGTTGGCTCTGTCCATCTAACAGGCAAATGGTACCAAAAACCTTATGCAGAGCTAGATCTTCCAATTATGGAAGCCAGCTGATTAGGTTAAGCAGGATTTCTTAAAACGTTTTTATTATACACTAGTCCAGGTACAAGCAGGGTCCAAGGGAGTGGCTGTCAATGACTTGGACCTTCAAGTACCCATCATTCACATCAACCCCTTCTTGGTTTTGGTTTTACATGCGCTCATTCACAAAAGAAACAAACTAGGTTCACAACTTTATTAAATGCTTGTTTCATAGGCAGTTTCTTTTCAACAGTAACATAATCCAAATCGACAGCTATGAAATAATTTCCATGAACATTTAGAGGAACCTTTACCGATGCTTGACTAATTTGTCGGAATCCAAACGGTTTAGAAAACTCATCCAAACCCCACAAAACATTACTCGGGATAGACCCAAATGCAAATATGGCAGTTAATACGCAGGAATAACAGACCCGAAGACTGTTAGCACCTCGCCTCCAGGCTAAGCCAGTCTGCACTAAAGTGGTCAGAGAAAGTAACAGTTTTGAGCTGCTTTCACAGAATCACAGAGTCACAGAATTTTCAGAGTTGGAAGGGACCTCTAGAGATCATCTAGTCCAACTCCGCTGCTAAAGCAGGGTTGCCTAGAGCACATTACTCAGGACTGCATCCAGGCGGGTCTTGACGATCTCCAGAGAAGGGGACTCCACAACCTCCCTGGGCAGCCTGTGCCAGTGCTCTGTCACCCTCACTGTAAAGAAGTTTTTCTGTGTATTTGAACGGAACTTCCTGTGTACTAACTTGTGCCCATTACCCCTCGTCCTGTTACTTGGAACCATTGAAAAGAGCCTGGCTCCATCCTCCTTCAACCCACCCTTCAGATACTTGTACGCCATAATAAGGTCTACCCTCAGCCTTCTCTTCTCCAGGCTAAAGAGTCCCAGCTCTCTCAGCCTTTCCTCATAAGGCAGATGCTCCAAGCCCTCAGTCATCTTAGTTGCCCTTCGCTGGACTCGCTCCAGCAGTTCCCTGTCCCACTTGAACAGGGGAGCCCAAAACTGGACACAGTATTCCAGTTGTGGCCTCACCAGTGCAGAGTAGAGGGGGAGAATGACCTCCCTCGACCTACTGGCCACACTCTTCCCTATGCAGCCCAGGATTCCATTGGCCTTTTTGGCAACAAGGGCACACTGCTGGGCTATGGATAATTTACTATCTACCACAACCCCCAGATCCTTCTCCTCTGAGCTACTTCCCAGCAGGTCCGCCCCTAACTTGTACTGGTGCCTAGCATTCTTCCTCCCCAAGTACAGGACCTTGCACTTGCTTTTGTTGAACCTCATTAGGTTCTTCTCTGCCCAGCTCTCCAGCCTGTCCAGGTCACGCTGCATGGCAGCACGGCCCTCTGTCACATTCCTGGATTTCTCTGAAATACCGAAATTTTTTCAAAAGCTTAAATGTGTACAGAGTTTTTCACATTTCAGAGTAAAACTTCACATGAGTTTACCGAACCACGGACACGATTAGGGACAGCACTAATGCAGACCAATGCCTTTTGGTTGCTGCCTTCCAAACCTTTCCTTTTTTTCCCCGAAATGAACACATTGTGAAATGTGTCTCACTGCAGTGAGAGAGGGAAATGAACTCCTGCCTTTATTTTCAGAAGGAAGAACTATTTTTATGGACTCGCGCTACGCCTTTTCACAAGGTGCAATCACCAGTGCTTTGCCAGGCAAAGTTACGCACTGTTGAGCAAAAAACGCAAGCAGTTCTGTAGCGAGACATGGTGTTACAACAGTTTCAGAAGGTCACGTCTGTGAATATGCCACACAGACACACTGGTATATTCCGATAAACAAGGAGGTACATTTACAGCATTTACGGAGTCTGTGTTCAAACCCATGAGTTTGTGTTGTCCACTGTATATGCAGAGTAGAATTTATGAAGTTGTGCAGCATTCAGAGAATGGATCTGTAACTCTAACGACTAGAAACTCAGAAATAGCCATGCCATTGTACGTGTTACAGAAATGCTTCTGTTTTGGCTGTGGCAAAGCCTCCTGAAATGTCCATAACTTGCAGCCAATTAGACTCTTCTGTAAAAATTGTGTTAGATTCCAATGCAAAAATAACAAGACGCATGAAAAACGGTAAACAGCATGTGAAGGGCTTCTTTGTGCCTTGGAGATGAGTGATACTGCTCCATTACGCTGAGGCTGATAAGGTACTCCCCTTCTATCTCCCCAAACCGGGAGCTACTCTTTACAGGACAGTATGACTTTTACAAACAAAAGGCATCCAACAACCCATACAAACCTACGTATTCCTAGCTCCAGACAGACAGATGTAGAACATGGCACCGAGTTCACCTCTGCAAGCCTTGAACCTGCATGATCTAAAAACGGTCCTACACTATCTGAACAACACAAAGTCATACAGGAAATAGTCCGGCACAGTCACTGTGAAATACAATACGTGGCTAGGCACAAACACCAATATTCACATGAGAACCGTGCAAAGGATGGCATTCCTCACTTTCTACTAGGCTGAATTAAATACATTGCATTTGCAACATATACTACATTTTACTGGAAAATAGGTCAAGTTAATGTTTGGAAAATTACTACAAGGCTCCATTGTTTAGGATTAAGTGCAGTGTGTAGAAAAAAGAGTGAGATTGTGTTTTTACGTACTGCTTTAACTCCTCCAGCGGGGACTCTTCTGACTATTACTGATGAATTCTTGGGAATCAGGGCATTGTCGTCTGTGTACTCTGAAAACAACATGAATGCAGAAAAAATATCAGTCAGTTTGTGAGAATGTCTGTTACTATGTAGTTACATCGCACTTCAGAGAATCCTTTTACAGATATGAAAGCAAAACTTTACATGTAACATTGCGCTGTTACCATCTCAACACTCTAACGCTACGTTTCAAGAGATCTTCAGGTTTCATAATCAAACACAAGCAGCAAAATCATCTTTTTTTTATATATATAGTTTGAATGCCAACAGCACAGTTATCTCAAAGTCACAAAAAGGAAGTCTGCTAAGGCATGAGGCTCTTTCCGGATCTAGCTTAAGCTGCTTTTGCTTCAGTTGAGGCTACAAACCCAAGAGATCTTTTGAGAAAAACAAACCACAGCAGTCTCCCCTGCATAAAGCAGATACTAAGGTCTGACACGCTTGCCCTGCAGCAAAACACGCCCTTGGCTAAAGCATGGAAACTCTGCGCCATGGCTTTCATAGCTATTACCTAAAAATGATTCACCTAACACCACCGGTGCTCGAGACTGACAGAACACAGAAGAGAGCCCGCCATTTCGCTCTATTTCTTGGAGCATCAACAACCAAACTGACCAAACTGCTCAGTTTCTGTTTCTGTTACGTTTAAACAGAAACAAAGCTGGCAGTGCTAGAATGTGGACCGCAGAAATTTGGGGGTATTTCAAGCTTGCTTTCACAAGTAGGGCAGAAGTGGCTCCAACGAAAATGGTATCTCCCCTCTTAAGCTGATCATCCAGTTTGAATTAACCACAGGGACGTGAATTCCTTCTATTCGTTTTTCACAGAGCAGACAGACTTGAACAAAATTACTGATGGAAACAGCCTGGAAATGCCTTTCAAAAACAGCACGTGCCAGAAGCTCTCCATGCTTTGCCTTGTCTTACACATCCTTAGTCTTTTGCAGAGACAAAACCAAAACAAATCTGGTTAGAAATGAATGACGAAATGGGGCTCAGTAGCGTCTGAATGACAATGTCTTTGGTGTAGAAAAGAAGTTATATTAAAAAGAAATTCCAGAGTAGAATTCAGATACGGAGAACACTCCTGTGCAAGATGGCTTTCAAGGGTCTGCATAGATTATAACTCACAGAGACACTCTGGATCCAAAATGTTGCTGGTGAGCAGTTTCTGCAACAGCCACAAAACCAGTTTCCCGACACAGTGCATTAAAACACGTTGAAACAAAAGTAAGTCACCCAAACAACTTCTTTGCTTCAGACTATGCATCTGTTCTATCACTTTCACATTTCTCCACCAGCTTTCAAAGAAATCTGGCAAGTGTGTTACCATAAGGTATCCTCCCACTTTTCCCCGCGCCCGCCCTCCCCCGCACCTTCTTCCGTCTGGGCGTTGCTGATCCTCAGGTCGCAGTGGGCCGCCTTCAGCTTCTCGCGGCCCATGATCTGGCGCCTGAGGTCCCTCAGGGAGATGTCTTGGCCCTGGAAGATGACCCTGTCATGCCGCAGCCTGGACGCGAACTTGTAGTGGATGCAGGACATTGCCAGAGGCGGGCAGTGCCTGCTCCACGACAGCGTCTCCTGCGGCAGAGGCTGTGGCGGCCCCTGTGCCGGGCTGGGGTGCGCGGCGGCGCGGGGAAGGGTCCAAACAGGGGCTGGGGCAAGCGGTGCGGGCTGAGCCCAGAGCGGCTGCTGCTCCTTCTCTGGCACGCAGCGCGGCCAGGCCTGACCGGTCACTATGGCCACGGGGACACGGCACGCCGCCCCCCCACGCCTCACGCCCATTGTGACCAAAGGCCTGTCACTGCCCCAGGCTGCTGCTGTCCCTGCTGTCCCCCAGCCTGCCCCCACCCGCTCTCCTGGCACCCTCCAAGGCTCCGGGGTCCCTCCTGTCCCCCAGGGGCCTTCACCACCTGGAGTCACCTCCCGGCAGCCCCTGGCCAGTGCTGGCTCTCCCCGCAGCCCTGGGCCCATCCTGCCACCCCCCATGCCTCTCACCGCCTGCTGGCCCTCCTGTCACCCCCCTGGCTGTCACCCCCGCTCTCCCCTCCTCTCCGCAGCCAGCCAAGGCCACACAGCCCGGGGCAGATGCAGCGCGCTTTGCCCTGCGGCTCCTGGCTGCCCACGACGCAGGGCCAGCCAAGGCAGGGGACATCTCGGGGACTCTGAGTGGACCTTGGGGCAGGGACGGAGAGTGCAGCCAAAGAGGTCAACGGCCACCTACGCTCATTGCCGTAAAGCATTGCACTTCCCAACCGTGGCGCACCCACACTTGCTTCAACTCTGCAGAGGAGGACGAAGCAGTCAGGAATGAACCGTGAGCGTTACGAGGTGCCCCAGGACGACACGTCTTGCTCTCTCCATCACTACAGCTGCTGCTGCAACAGCCCTAGCGCATGAAATCCTGCCCTGAATGACGAGGTCTGGCTCTGATGACTGAGATGCTGTGGCTTGCAGACACTTCTGGGCCAAGTGGCTACTCCTTTCTGGTCATGTAAATACAATATGAACACCTTGTTGTGGTCTGGCAGGGCTAACGAGGGACTTCCCACCACTGCTGGGTTTAGGTCTTTCAATGCCTTTTGCCTTTTCGGAGGGAGGAAACCCTTTTGATTTCAGGGCTGTCCTCTCTATCCGAGGGCGAGTTATTTTTGCTACGGGCGGCTGGTTGTTTTTCCTCTTCATCGGGATTCGGAAGCCTAGGTTTTCATACACTAGCCTTGCCCGTAAGCCTGCATCAGAGGCCAACAAGCCTGACCGATGGATATGCACTAAAAGCCCATCCTCTACCGGAAACAACTCGCCAGGGAAGCTGTCCCGCCAAATGCTCAGTGGCACAGGGACGGGCATCTGCGTTATGAATTTTCACTGAAGAAAGGAAGGATACATCCCTTCCGCCAAGAAGGGTCTGTCACTAGTCTGAAAGGAGACCCCTGGGTATGCTTGGAGAGCAAGCCTATTGACAAGCTGACTCACTCTGTAGGGGCTGAGAACTGGAGATGCCAGTAGAGTCTTAAGATTAATCGAATGGATGGAAATGGACAACTCAGATCTAGGGGCCACACAGATGAACAGGGGAGTCTTATGCAGGGAGCATTCCATACAGTTGTTCCTATGCCTAAAGGCAATTGGTTTTCCTTTACAGATTACTCCAAAACCTTACACCTCCACTGACCTTGAAAGGCAGATTCTCCAGAACCCCTTACATCAAACCTATTGTAATGAGCCATCACGCCGTGGATTTCTTCCTAGATGGAGTTTATCACACCCGGCAGACTCTGAGACCGTGTGGATACTCGCAGACAGATTAAATGGGTATTCTGCAGGAATCAATAATCATGCTGAAGATCAGGTTAAAAGTTTGGTTCCCACTATGGGCCTATAGGATCCTGATTGCTCTCAGTCATCTCCTCTGGATCCCAACCTTACTGGTTTACCTAAACAACCAAATCCGGCACGTGCTGACCCTTGACAGGAAATCATTTCCACGATTCAGACTTACGTGCACATTATACTACCCGTTGACACAACTACCCGGGCAATATTAGATAGGTGGGGAAAGGGCAGTCGAGGGGATTTACCCTCAACCTGAGCTGAAACGGGTATTCTGAGTGCATTAAGAGCATCCACACAGGTTAGAACCAGGATCTCTTCTGTCTCTGTAGCTCCCAGTTACCCTGACAGAACGTGGCACCGAGTTCCACCTGCCTGTCACAGCTTGTAGCCCACAGCTAGGGCTTGCAAAACTAGAAAGAGCTACTGCAAATGTGTCAAGAGAATCAGAAAAAGCCATTCATCAAAGCACAGGCACTATTACACCCTTACCGGAAGAAATCAAATTATTACCAAAAATGGTAATATTGAATCAATTAGCTCTCGAGCCACTGTTAGAAGTACACGACAGAGTATGTCAGTTATTGAGTAAGAGCTGCTGGGGTTTTTATGTAGATCCAGAGCAGAAAAGCAAACGCGAGAGAAACAAGATTTAAACAACATTTAAAGTATTACCTGAAGTAAGGCGGGGATCTCCCCTACATCTGTTTGGGTGGCTAACCTCTTGGCTCCCAGATGCAGGGACAGGACTGTGAACTACAAGGATTTGGGTTGTTGTATTCACTCTCTTCTTTTCCTTTGTAATGAGATGTGTGTGTTTACAGGGCGGTATTACCTTAGGAACTCAACTTACGACTTAAATAATGAAGAGTATAGTGTGACCCTGATGGTGAAAAGAAAGGCTGGGACTGTGGGGAAAAGCTCATTCCCTAACTATTGTCCTAATTAGTCCTTAGAGTCTGAAATGGAATGAACTTTCTCAAGGTATACCGAGTTTACATTGTACCCTGCATAGCCATGGTTCAGTCAGCATGACCAAAGGACACAGCTCGTTGCAGGCAGGAGAAGGACAGCCCCCACCCCGAAGAAGAAAGGATACTCCGGGACTACGCAGATGACGCCAGCCTCCCAGCCCCTCCGACACCCCTGTGAAACCCTCCCCTCATCTGGCATCAGAGAGAAGGAACTGCAGCAAGACCCACTGCAGGGACATCTACATCAGGAAAGACGCAGGTGGATGATGATTCCACGCAGGCAGAGTTGCTTCGCAAAACAGCAGTCCATGTGTGCGTGCTATGAGCGATCAGTCAAATTGCATTGTACCTGAACGCTTGAAAGGCATAAGAACCATGCGTAAAACCGCATTCGGGGCACCCCAATTTGACTGGGACACCTCGTGCGCATGAATAGAGAATCACTCTTGTCGCCCTATACTTTGTGTCCTGGCCTCTCTCCTCGGACGGCATGGGCCAGTTGCAGAATCTTCATGAAAATACCCCTCTCCCCAGTCTGAAAGTTACCCTCCAAGACCGAGAATTGCCCCCAGGGCTGGCCCAGAAGCCGCTTTACTGCTTTTATCGTGCTGTCCTCCCAGGCAATGACCGTTCAAGAAGGACTCTCCCTGAAACCATAACTTGAATCGCACTGCCTCAGGAGTAGGTGAGCGGTGCGCCATCCTCTCCTGCGCACGATGCTCCCCCTTCCCACCTCGGTCATACTTTAGGAGTACCGTTTACAGACAGAAACGCCCACTTGAAAAATGCTGTTTGGTTTGGTAAATCCACAGCCTTTTCTGCAGACAGGAACGCAGAGTGAACGGAGGAAATCAAAGGTTCCCCCCAACGAGCTGAGTCCCTGGCCACCAGCCGAGCCTTTGAAGCTGGAGCCAGCACAGCTTCTGCTGACTCCCATGCTGCATGGGCTGGAGCCACGCAGTGCCTTGGCCCTGGGCAAGAGCTGCTGCGCTCCCTTCAGAGAAGCTGCAGGCAGGGATCCATCTCCGCCTGTGCTTTGCCTGGGAGAATCAGGACAACAGCAGCGGCCTCAAGCCCCACCTGCTATTTGGGCCCTGCACTGCTGTCATGCCTGTACTTCAAAAAGGCAAAGAAAAATTGCCTTTCTTAAGAAAAAGGTATGAAAAATAGGACCCCTGGTCGGTCATATGGGTGGCAGAACAAACACCATTTTATCAGACAAACGGACATGCTCTGTGAGCGAGCTGGTTACGTGTCAGTCCCCTTTCTCCTCCTCATCAGGCCCTGGAGGTCCTGTGTACCACGCAGACTTCTTCTCCCCCTCCCCATAAGCCTGAAGGTTCCTGGGTGCCAGGCAGACTTCTTCCCTCCTTACGGGCCTTGAAGCTCCCGGGCACCCCAACAGCCAGGTTGTGAACACCCCGTCACAGAGCAGGGAAGCGCAGCAGCACACCCAGCAGCCTCTAGAAAATCAAGCAGCACTCTTCCCCTCTTCTCCTCCATTTACGGCCTCATTGATGGAGGCAATGACAAACGGCACCGTCCCCTCTGGCGGTGAAGAGGTTTCCTACCTTGATACCACACATAAAATTGTACAGGAAAGGTGTGAACCTCACAGTCACCTGGGTCTTCCGCCTGCCCTACAGACCAAAAACTAACAGCACTTAATTAACAACACATTAAGAACGGGCAGGTACCCACCAGATGGCATGTGGAATGCGCTCATTCTCCTGCTCTCTGCAACCCACAAACACTTTAAACCCCCCCACTGGCAGCCCGTGGTGGTTCTCACGGTGACACGTGAAAAGGGCACGTGGAAACCAAGAGCCCAGAGAGGCGGTGGAGTCTCCTTCACTGGAGACGTTCAGGACAGAAGTGCCTGTCACCACCACGTGCTCTTTACTTTGCCTTCCAAGATCAAGCCAAGCTGTGATACAAGAGCTTTGGCCCTCCCCCTCTCCCATGGAAAGTTTGAAATCCTGTGGGATAGGAAGAAACTTGCCAGGCAGCAGCTGCGTCTTGCTGCATAGGCTTTGAACTAGCCCTGGGGAAAAAGCTGACCAGCCGACTGCGGTACGTCAGTGTGCAACTTGGATAATGAGGTGAAGTCTCAGTGCTCAAAGATCAATTAAGCCTGGCCTTGATGACTCGGGCGAGCAGAGACTGCCCTGGCTGTAACGGGATGCAGATAAGGAGGGAGCCCTGTGTAGGCAGGACGGCCCTGCCTTTCATCAGCTAAGACAACCAGATAACAGGAACCCGTGTACTTCTTTGTTTCTTCAAAAGACAGGGGGCGTAACCGGGCTCCTTAGGAAGATGTCTGGGGATGGCAGAACTTCAGCTCCCTCCAGTAAAAAGAAGAAAGGACCAATAGCCCAGCTGAAGTGCTTATACACTAATGCACGTAGCATGGGCAACAAACAGGAGGAGCTGGAAGCCATTGTACACCAGGGTAATTACGATGTAGTTGCCATCACAGAAACATGGTGGGATGACTCACATAGCTATAGTGCTGCCATGGATGGCTATAGACTCTTCAGGAAGGATAGGCAAGCAAGGAGAGGCGGGGGGGTGGCCCTGTATGTTAGGGAGTGTTATGAATGTCTTGAACTAAATGATGGTGATAATGGGATTGAGTGTTTATGGGTAAGGATCAGAGGGAGGGCTAACAAGGCAGATATTGTAGTAGGAGTCTGTTATAGACCGCCCAACCAGGATGAGGAGGCAGATGAAATATTCTATAAACGGCTGGGAGAAGTCTCAAGATCGCGAGCTCTAGTCCTCGTGGGAGACTTCAATTTGCCGGACATCTGCTGGGAATACAATACAGCAGGAAGGGAACAGTCTAGAAGGTTCCTGGAAGGTACTGGGGATAACTTCTTGACACAACTAGTGAAAGAACCAACTAGGGAAGGTGCCCTGCTGGATCTGTTGTTTGTAAACAGGGAAGGTCTTGTGGGGGATGTGATGGTTGGAGGCCGTCTTGGCAACAGTGACCATGAAATGATAGAGTTCTCAATTCTGGGAGAAGCAAGGAAGGGGGTCAGCAGAACTGCCACCTTGGACTTCCGGGAAGCGGACTTTGGGCTCTTCAGGAGCCTGGTCGACAAAGTCCCCTGGGAGGCAGTCCTCCACGGCAAAGGAGCCCAGGAAGCCTGGATGTCTTTCAAGACGGAAGTCCTAAAGGCGCAGGAGCAGGCTGTCCCCGTGTGCCGTAAGACAAGCCGTCGGGGAAAAAGACCGGCCTGGCTAAGCAGGGAGCTAGTGTTGCAGCTTAGGGAAAAAAAAAGGATATACGGCCTTTGGAAGGAAGGGCAGGCCACCCAGGAGGATTACAAAGAGGTAGTAAAGCGATGTAGGGAAAAAATCAGAAGGGCCAAAGCTCAGCTAGAGCTAAACCTAGCTTCTGTTGTCAAGGACAACAAAAAAAGTTTCTATAAATATATTAGCGATAAAAAGAGGACCAAGGATAATATCTGTCCTCTAGTAGATGGGGCTGGTAACATAGTAACCAAGGATGAGGAAAAGGCTGAGGTACTTAATGCCGTCTTTGCCTCAGTCTTCAGCAGTAGGACCAGTTGTTCCTTGAATTCTCCGACCCCTGAGCTAGAATACAGGGATGGGGAGCAGAGTGAAGCCCCTGTAGTCCAAAGGGAAATGGTGAGGGACCTGCTTCAGCACCTGGAGGTGCACAAATCTATGGGGCCGGATGGGATCCATCCAAGGGTGCTGAGAGAGCTGGCGGAAGTGCTCACCGGCCCACTGTGCATCATTTATGAACAGTCCTGGATAACTGGGGAGGTCCCAGCTGACTGGAGGTTGGCAAATGTGACGCCCATCCATAAGAAGGGCCGGAAGGAGGATCCAGGGAACTACAGGCCAGTCAGTCTGACATCGGTGCCTGGGAAGGTCATGGAGCAGATCATCCTCAGTGCCATCACACGGCACATGCAAGAGAACAGGGTGATCAGGCCCAGTCAGCATGGCTTTGTGAAAGGCAGGTCGTGCCTGTCAAACCTGATCTCCTTCTATGACAAGGTGACCCACTTGCTGGACAAGGGAAAAGCTGTGGATGTTGTCTACCTGGATTTTTGCAAGGCTTTTGACACCGTTTCCCATAGCATTCTCCTGGAGAAACTGGCTGCTCATGGCCTGGACAGGTATACTCTTCGTTGGGTAAAAAACTGGCTGGATGGCCGTGTCCAGAGAGTGGTGGTAAATGGAGTTAAATCCAGTTGGTGTCCAGTGACGAGTGGTGTCCCCCAGGGATCGGTGCTGGGGCCCGTTCTCTTTAATATCTTTATCAACGATCTGGATGAGGGGATCGAGTGCTCCCTCAGTAAGTTCGCAGACGACACTAAACTGGGGGGGTGTGTTGATCTGCTTGAGGGTAGATTGGCTCTGCAGAGGGATCTGGACAGGCTAGACAGATGGGCTGAGGCCAATGGTATGAGGTTCAACAAGGCCAAGTGTCGGGTCCTGCACTTGGGTCACAACAACCCCATGCAGCGCTACAGACTGGGGGCGGAGTGGCTCGAAAGCTGCCTGGCAGAAAAGGACCTGGGGGTGTTGGTGGACAACCGGCTGAGCATGAGCCAGCAGTGTGCCCAGGCAGCCAAGAAGGCCAACACCATCCTGGCCTGCATCAGGAATAGTGTGGTGAGCCGGACTAGGGAAGTAATCATCCCCCTGTACTCGGCACTGGTGAGGCCTCACCTCGAGTACTGTGTTCAGTTTTGGGCCCCTCACTACAAGAAGGACATTGAGGTGTTGGAGCGTGTCCAGAGAAGGGCTACAAAGCTGGTGAAGGGTCTGGAGGACAAACCTTATGAGGAACGACTGAGGGATCTGGGGTTGTTTAGCCTGGAGAAGAGGAGGCTGAGGGGAGACCTTATCACCCTCTACAACTACCTGAAAGGAGGTTTTAGAGAGATGGGAGCTGACCTCTTCTCCCTGGCGACAAGTGATAGGACAAGAGGAAATGGGTTCAAGTTATGTCAGGGCAGGTTTAGATTAGATGTTAGGAAGCATTTTTTCACTGAAAGGGTTATTAAACATTGGAATAAGCTGCCCAGAGAGGTGGTGGATTCACCATCCCTGGAGGTGTTTAAGAAAAGGGTAGATGAGGTGCTTAGGGACATGGTTTAGGAGTGGTGGTGTTTTTATCAGGGTAGGTTAATGGTTGGACTTGATGATCTTAAAGGTCCCTTCCAACCTCACTGATTCTATGATTCTATGATTCAAAAGGCTGTCATGCCCGATCACTGACCTCTGCCTCATTACCTGTGAAATGCATATCAAAGCTGACATATGCTAACGAAGATTATAGAGATCATGCTAAACATTCATGACTATAGCACTCGTCTCTCCACCCAAATCATACTACACGCCCCCTCGGGGAAGGAAACCTCGTAAGTTTGGGGATAAAAAGATGGGACGGTTCAATCGGGAGAGAAGAACCTCGATGCCTGACAGACCAGTTGCGTTCTCTTCCTCCAGCCCAGGCAGGGACGCCTTTCTGGGTATGCGCTGCGCCTTTCACCCTCGGGTGAATGGCACCCCCGGGCCGTGGTAGTATTATTATTATTACTTTTGCTAGCAATACTAACCTTAATTAGTAGCACTGTTGTAGTCGGTGAATTTATACACGGCAATCTTGAATCTGTTTGGTCACTCTCAATAAAATAACTCACTTGGATTGTTGTGAATCTGACTCAGTGAAAGTCCTTTGCTGAGACTCTGACAGATAAATCAGGGAAAGTCCTGGGACTCTGACAGACAAAGATCGAAACTACATTCCTTTTGACGCAACAATAAGAAAAAGCTCCAAAGATATGCGCAAGAGAACTTGACTGACTGTGACCTTGCCCATTTAAGTGAGTCTATTGTTAAAAGAAACCAGATGGAAACGAGCTGAAAGTGGCAAATTTCAAACAAAACAGTGCCAACTCAGCTCATAAATATGCATTAAGTGTGCTTGCACAGGGGGGCACGTGAACAAATACTCAAAAGTCAATGGTAGAAGGCAACCTCCTGGCCAAAGCAGTAGGTTTTTCAAACTGTAACCATCAATATGTGAGTAGCCTTAAGATGGTGCATAAGGAACGAAGAATTGTAACACGGGGTCCTTCTCAGGCTCCCAGCTGAGAGGCACCTTTATGGCCAGAAATAAAAAGGGGGTTTAGCTCGTGTGTACGTCTGCTGCCTTCTTTCCTGTACCCACGCATGGACTAGAAGAGAAGTGCCAGCAAGTCCGTTTTGGTACAAGTTCAGGTCAACAGTTAAACAGCCAAAATTCTGAATAGTTACACTGACCCTTACTTAGATACTGATTTTATCTGCCTTTGATGTGTAACTAAGCACATTCCCTCCTCCCCACAGTCTTTCCTCCCAGCCTCACAGCTCTCCTACGCAACAAAAACTGCACACCAAAACACCCGTGACTTTCTCAAACTCTTCACGGCCCCATCTGAGTCAAGGGACAGGATCTCCTAAAGGCTCTTTCACAGGCACTGCCCTCAAAAACCCCCGCTGCTTCTCTACTAGTGCACAAAGACATTAGGAAGGGTTGCATTTCTACGTCAATGGACACAGTTTCTGAAACGAGACAAATAGTTTTAAATGAGGATAAGCCCTTTGCCTTGCATCTGGCAACCAACAGAGATGCAGACCCGGCACATCAGACCAGGGCCAGGCACAAAACAACACCCGAGGCACAGGGAAAGCACAACACGTCAGATGTGGTAGTCAAGAACGACAACAAACGGCTCTTCCTATCACTTCTCTCTATGATCAGCTTAGTTCCTGTAGTCAGACACAGAAATTGGAAGTGATTTCTTCTTCTTTTGCTGAAGTAGACTCTAGAGTAGATATTGCCAAAAAATGCACAAACAACCCCCAAAAGTTAAAGCAGCTACTTTCACCCTCAAGAGACCCACTTACTGAAGTGGTTCTCACGTTCTCTTCTCTACTCTAACGGGGGCCCACTTAAGATCCGTTTGAGTTACACTACCGCTAAGCATACACCGCTACCAGACATTTCTCTAGTCTGAAGGCTGACAGCAGGGTACAAGCACAGCCCTTTCTGGACATCTCACTCCTGGCTAGAAATCTTAGAGGCTTAGAAATCAGGAGCTAAGGACTGCGTGATGGCACCACCACGAGCAGACGTTCAAACCCAAAGCATCTGGAACACACAGAGAAACCTCCACCATTTGTTCAGCGATGTTTCAAGTCACGCCATACTCAGGCCAGGACTTTACAAAATGTCACCAAACATAATGATAGTAGCCTCTTTGCTCCA
Source organism: Vanellus vanellus (assembly GCF_965231255.1). Classification (NCBI taxonomy): domain Eukaryota; kingdom Metazoa; phylum Chordata; class Aves; order Charadriiformes; family Charadriidae; genus Vanellus; species Vanellus vanellus. The sequence continues at coordinate 169,198 of NW_028128756.1, read as the reverse complement.
AAGCAAAGAAACAAAGAGCCACCTAGCCTTGGAGAAACCCTTGTCCTTCCGTGTGGCTGGTGTCTTCACAGGGCTCTTCCTCAAAACAGGAGAAATGACCATGAATTTGGCATTCAGAAGTACACTTAGTCCTCTGGCGGACGTTGCTTACAAGCCAGAAGTCCTCTCACCCCGCCCCAGAAGCACCCGTTAGTCGTCTGGCAGTCATTCTCCATGAACCCCAAGTCCTCCACACCTACCTACCTACCGACTCGCCAGAAAGGAGTCGGACCGCACCAGAATTGACACTGCCTGACCTGCACTAGACCTGCAGCAGGCCAGAAATGACGGCTTCAAGAAAGAAAACACAACCCAATTGAACAGAGCAGCAAAAAATCAACCAGAAGAAACATTGGACAAATTATACAAAAATCCAAACCCTAAACAGAGAAACAAGCTAAAAAAAGGATCCCCCACCCCCCAAAAAAAGACCACACAGAACACAAGATAAGGTAAAAACAACCTAACTTCCCTCTTTCCCGGGACCAACAAACCCAGATTCTGTCCATAACAATAACACACTTTAATCCTAACTCGCTTCAACTCTGGCATAGCATAGCCCTTGCCACCCCGTAACCCGAGCAAACTGCAACCCTACCAGTCCATAACCCGCATCCCTGCAGGACGCTCTCCAGCACTAGGTACATCTCTGCTTAATCTCCCTTTGGACAAAGATCGAAAGGGAGGGATGGGGTTTGCTTGGCCCCGTTCCCAGGGTGCCGCAAGAGAGACCTGCCGCCCCCAAATCACCGGTGTGTTGTGGACACCACATATGAACTGCAGACAAGGGTCAGGACAGCTTTGGGGAGCAGACAAGCCGTTTTGCGGTGCCCCCGCTGCTGGCAGAAAGCAGAGCTGGAGACAACATGGGGAAGTCCAGGGTAGCCAGTGGTGGTGGTGGGGCCCTGTAGGGTGCAGCACCCGCAGGAATGCCCGGCTCCTTAAGCCTCGGCCCCACGGCTGCAGCTCGGGACCAGCACCGGTTGGGGCTTCGCTGGGAAAAAACAGGCGAGGGTGACCCTGACACTCAGCAGGCGGACCTGGTCCCACTAACCTGTCGCTCTGCCTGTCACCACCACGGGATGCAGAAAGCAGTTCTGCTGGTCCTGGCGTGGTCCTGAGCCACGTCTCAACAGATGAGTCTTTAACCAGAGGGCCTAAAAAGAGGAAAAGGTGCCCAGAATTAGCCTGTGCTTAAGTTTTTACAGGCATTTTGGGCTTTTGAGCTACACAGTGGTGCTGCTCCAGGGGAGCGCTCAAGAACGAGGCGGCTGCCTCTTCCTGCAGGCAGGCAGTGGGGTGTGTGCAACAGAAGCGAGTGCCGGTGTGTGCGGCTGTTGAAGGGGTTTGGTTTTCAACTGTGCCCACCCTGGTACGACGGGTTCCTTTTCCCAGGAGGTTCCGCTCCGGGACCTGGCCCTGGGCCAGGGCAGCCCGAGGAGGAGGCCGGGGTGGCTGCGGGGTGGGGCGGGGGCCCGAGGGCAGGAAGGGGTGCCGCGGGGCATGCTGGGAGCAGGCGCGCCCCGGGGCATGCTGGGAGCTGTAGTCCCGGGGCACGGGGCTGCCCGGCAGCCATGCTCCTGCCCGGGGCACGCCGGCAGCTCTCATGGGCCCACAGGCCGCTGCCGGGCTGCCCTGGCGGTCTCAGGAGGCGCAGTCCCTGCTCCAGCTGCCGCTGGGCTGAGGGGAGGGCTGGGGCCACCCGAGGGCAGCGGGGGAGCCCCAAACCGCCCGCAGCCATGGGGTCCCAGTCAGCATGAGCTGGGAGTGGCAGGGGCAGCCCCGGGAGGGACCCGGGAGTCGGGGAGGGGAAGGGGATGGAGAGAGGCCCCCCCGGGCACAGGCAGCGCGCACCCCGACTCCCAGAGCCCCCTCAACTGCCCTGGCCCCAGCGCCAGTGATGTATGATCTGAGAGAGACAGAGACAGAAGTGCCTGAACTGTCAAATTCTGCCGGCAGCACCGAGAGCAGGAACTGCGTTGAGTCCTGTGCCCTTGGGGCTGTGTCGCCCCTGTGCTGCATCTGGATCCCTCCCTGTGCCTGTGCTCCCCCAGCCTTTCCCTAGCTGGTTCCCTCTTTTGCTTCCCTGTACCTCTCTTAATCTGGCGATTCTTGTATCCTGCTCCCTGCCCCTGCTCTAGTCTCCAGCCCCTCTCTTTCTCTGGCATGCTACCTGTCCCTTTGTTGTTCTTGCTCTTCCTCTGTCCTGCTCCGTTTTCCTCTTTTTCTCTTCCTCTCACTCTGTCCTGAAGCACACTGCTGTTTTCTCATTCTCTGCCTCTTTGTCCCGCTCTGCATCCCTCTGTTGTTAACAGTCTCTCTGGCCTCTTCCCGCTCCTGCTTTTTCTGCCTGTATGTCTCACTCCCTGTACCCGTCCTCCTTGTGGTCTCTCTCCTTCCTCATCATCATAGAATCATAGAGGAAGGAATCATAGAGGAATCATAGCTTGGAAGGAACTTTAAAGATTGTCTCCTTCCAACCCCCCTGCCTTGCGCAGGGACACCTCCCACTAGACCAAGTTGCTCTAAGCCCTATCCGGCCTGGCCTTGAACACCTCCAGGATGGAGCTTCCACAGCTTCTCTGGGCAACCTCTTCCAGTGTCTTACCACCCTCAGAGTGAAAAATTTCTTCCTAATAGCTAATCTAAATCTACCCTCTTCCAGCATCAAGACATTACCCCTTGCCCTATGACTATAAGGTCTCCCCAGAGCCTTCTCTCCTCCCGGCTGAACATCCCCAACTCTCTTACTGGAAGATTCAAGCTTCCTTCTTCTCATAATATTTTGTGCCTAGTTCTGTGGAAAAACAGGCCCATGTTCTCTCATGGCAGGCACAGCCTCTCTCCTTTTGTGGTTCTTCAGGCACCAAGCAGACATTAGGAAAGCTCTCGACTGGAGTATTCTACAGGAATACCGAAGTATTGCCTCCAATCAGTCAAGGGGAAACAATATATCCATGATACTTGTGTTGCGTTGAGGGGCAAAGTAGTTTTGGCAGAAAATATACCCCCTCGCGTTCTAACACTCCTCACCGAGGTGGGAGGCGAGGTGCGGCTAGGTTTACATTCTGAGCGATGCCCACTTCACCCCTATCAGTCCAGGCGCGTTTCATATATTACACTGTTACGCTTCTGAATACACTAACAGAGGACTGCACCTTCAGCCCAGCTGTGCTCATGAACTAACACGGCCACGCTTCGGTCGCGTTCAATGAGAAACCCAAACGACGAGCTGCCTACACAGTACAGTTTATTTAAACAACAGCTACACAAGTTCTTTCGGATTGCCGGTGATAGTGACTGTCTGCAAAGCACGTGCAAATACGAAAGATGCTAGCAATAGAGCTCGGTTACAAAAGCGCTAAGTTATAAACCCACTCTGTACAGAGATTTCTAAGTTTCCGGGGGAAGCACTTGGTATAGCCAAGTGTTCGAATCTTACCCACAAGCGTCCTTATTGCGGGGGAAGAGAGACCTAGCCCGTCGACTGGTCCCAGAAGTCCACAATGGTGTCTTCACTCACATCCCCCTTTTCTTGGGCTATTTTTATACTATTTTTTATCTTCAAGGTGGAGTTTGAGTGACTCTAGTCATAAATACTTTCATTATGATAGGTGTAAAATTTCCTTGCCTCGCATTTAAAGGTATAGCTGACGAAAAATTCAGGGCGCAGACTCAAGGAGGAATGGTCGCACCTTGGAGGCGGGGAGCTTTTGGGATGGAGGTGTGTTTTGGTATTATAATGACACTCTAATGAGCAAAGTTCACTAAAGGACAGCCTTTCATCAAAAAAATGACAGATTGTTGGCTCAGGGTAACAAGTGGGCCGTTTATCAGTTCCATAAGACCTTCGAGGGCTCCATTTGGTCCCCAGGTTCTCAGTTTATCCCAAAGTTTTAGCTGCAGTGTCTCCACTCTGCTCCATCCTTCGCACTGTTTTCCTTCCGTGGTACCACCTCGTTCCCATGCTTTCCGGATTATCACAGGGTTTGGCCTTGGAGTCTCCAGCCCCCTCCACTCCCCGCGTTGCTTTGTAAGCAATATGGTACAGGCAATCACAGATGTAGCGGATTCTTCACCTACCAGCTGCGGCTGTATTTTGCCCTAGAAGCCTTTTGAGTTTATACCTTTCCTTAATGCGTGAACAATGATGTATTGTTGATCAGTTTTAGTAATCATTCCACAACTTGTACACAACCCTAGGGTAATACTGCAGAAGAATTGAAAAAATACCCAACAAAACAAATCCCACTGAAAAAAAAAAAAAAAAAAAGAAACCAAACCCCCAAATCCAGAATTGACAGTCAATGTATTAACTGCCATTTCAAACAGAAGCCTAAACAGAAAGTGACATAAAGTAAAGGGGCAGAAAGTAACATAGTAATACTAAAAGTGACATAGTGACACTAAAAGTGACATAGTAATACTAAACCAAATACTAATACATAGTAACACTAAACCAAATACATAGTAACACTAAACAAAATACACTAAGCCGAATACTAAAACATAGTAATACTAAAGCAAAACGCATCTGCTTTCAGGAAAATCCATCTGAAATAGATCCTAAGTGCTGCTTCTTTGTTTCTTGAAGGGAGAGTCTGTTCTAACATCTTCTGCTGTAACTGGCTGTCTTGGTTTTCTCGCACCTTCTAACAAATCAGCCTTGCAAAATCCTTCCTTCTCATCCCCTCTTCTTCTCTTCTGGTGTTTCTTCTGCATATCTCCTGGTCTTAACGTGGAGTAGGTATACGAACTGGAGTAAAACGAAGCACTATAGGGAGACTTGGACCTTTAAAAAAACACAGCGCAAAAGCAATAAATGAAAGTATTCTTTTTCCTCCCAAGTTTGGTTTGCTTTGGGTTTTCTTCCTCTCCATATGCTTATGTGCAACCTTCTTTCAGCTGCTGACAGCGCTACTGCAAATTGAAGAACTTGATGGCATGTAAATGTTTCTGCTTCCAAGACAGAACAGCTGCTGCTTTGTTAGTGTCAAAGCATACGTAAGGGTAAGTCTGTTTCCACTCACTTCTAGCACACGAGCTACCATAGCTGTTGATTGATTTAAGGTGCTGTGCACTGGCCTCTACTGGTATGTCAACGCACACGTTTCACTACTGGGCAACTACGTGCAGTGCAAACCCGTTTGGTTGCAGTAAGAGGCAAAAAGAGAAATCTTAATGTGTACAGCGCATTATCAAACATCAAGAAAACACGATTCAGCCTGAAGACAGTCAACCGCAAGTTTAAAATGCCAGCTTAGGCTACTGAGCTTCACTGAATATTTGGCAATTTGTACAGGTGGCAAAATACTTGTACTGCAATCCTACGCGCAGGACTATTTAACCAACACTTCTAGCCAGCTGTCCTAGCAAACTTTAGCACATAATCGCTCACACCAAGGACAGTGACGGCATTTAAGGAAATGTCCCATCTAAAGGCATCTCTAAACTCAGCCTCTAGTACTATGACTCAATGCCGTTTCTCGAGGAAAGATACTGGCAGCATTACTAATAGAGAGCGATTCAGACTCCTGCCCAAGTGATTTTGGGCGATAGAAACATCAGCTACCCTGAGATATGTCTTCACAAGTTTTTCTTGCATTACCTGCATATTCTGCTGGTATGTCATTGCAGGTGGAGAAGGAATTAGCAAATGTAAAGGCTGAACTAGAGATCCCCACAAGAAGAAAACAATAGAGCACTCACAGCAACGCTGAAAAACCTGGTGGAACAGTGGAAGAGCCAGTTAGGCAAAAAAGAGAAGCAGCAGAAAGTTAGTCAACAAAAATTAATCCCTATGTCACATAAACGTTTCACGTTGCTTAATGCTTCAGACTCCGTGTATAGTACAGCAGGGTGTAGAATATAATTGCATAATATAAGAGAGTGAAATATAATTGGCTTTTCTTGTTTTGTAATGTTCATATTAGCAGCTCCTTCACTTAATAGAATGTGAATTTCTTATTTTCAGTCTTTGAGTAAAGCACTTCTGGACCACCGAGCAGAAACGACTGCTGATGCTGAACAGCAGACTATTTCTGCTGCAACACAAATAGAACGTCCAGGAGACTGTTGACAAACAAAGGGGCTGACAGTGAGTACTGGGTAACATATCATTGTATTGCATTGTTGTATTGTTGATAGTCCTGATTTTGGGGGGTTGCTGTTTGGTTGGCTGGTTGGTTTGTTGTCTTCTAGACACAGATAGAGAAATTAAAATATCCAATTACAAAATTTACAGATAACCTTAAAATAAGGAAAAGCAGGGAAAGTGCTTTGTCAGATGAAAAGGCTGAGCTGAACCAAGAACTCTAGAGAAAACAAAAAGCGTTTGCTAAATTGCTGAGAGAAAAACATGAAGTGGAAAAATAAGATGAAGAACTGAGGAAAGGAGTCAGGAGGCTGAGCAGCAGCATTGAGGTAGAAGTGATTTTTAAAATCATGTTTGATGTTGGTCAAGTTTCTGCATCGATGTTCTGGGTTTGGGGGGAAAGATTAAGTACTCTTGGCTAAGCGTTGAGACTTACACTTGATTTTAAAATTTACATTTGCTCATCAGCTGGGTTACCTGTGAGCTGTTATCTTTGCTGTTGGAAGATGCCTTAAACAACATGAAGAGCCTGAAAAAATACTTGCTCCTTGAAATAAGTTTGAAGGAGTGTGAGGAGTTGAATTACCACTTTTAAGGCTTCTTTGGAAAATGGAACTTGGTGATCTTCCTGGCTGTTCCTTTTTTCTCCTTTCAGAAGAAAAGTAAAGGATTTACAGTGGAATCGTCTATTTATTTTTTAATTCAGCTACTTGCTGCTTGTTATTCACTTTAGAATGTAAACTAATTCTGCCAATAGGAAGTCCTTCTTTTTTGAGTGGAGAAAAACACTTAGGTAGTGGTCATTAAACTTTATGTTTGTGAAAGCGTGTAATTTTTCAGAGCAAAGCTGATGAGTAAAATCTGATAGCTGCACTTCAGAAAAAAATTAAATAGTTGGAAAACAAACTTGAGAAGAAATGTGAAGAAACAAACAAACAAAAAAAGATGTAAGAGAAGACAAGGAATGTGTTACTTAGACCGTGGCTTTGAAAGACATCAGCCTCGGTGCAGGAAGGCCAACTCTCCCTATTGCCTCTAAAAAAACCGACCCACCCAACCAAACCTGACCAGAAGAAAAGCAGTTTCGTGACTGTAACTTCTTCACGTTCACCGTGCTCTTTGTTACTGCTCCTGTTGCTCAGTACTGCTATATTAATGCTTTCTGACCTTTTTGTACAATTTAAGATCCCTTACCAATCATAAAGTATACGGGGATATTATAGCATGCTTGTATAATGACATTCAGACTATTTAGGAAATTAAATATTACTCTAGGCCTGCACTTACGCTTCCAATTAATTTGAGGCTTTTAAAATACATGTTGCTTAATGTCTAGAGATATTTTTCTCAAATTGTGCTTGTTTTTTCCTTTTTCCATGACTTTGCTTTCTGTCTGCCCCTTAGTAGCAGCAGTTGTTTTGAATGAAGGCAGGGCCAAACCGGAGAAGTCCAATTAAAAAGACCCAGAATTGCTTACAGGAATATTGACTGTGATTTTTTCAGTAGCCATTCATGATCACATAGGTGTCTTAAAGACATATGTGCAAACCCTCTGCAAATGTTCCGTTTACTTCAGTACCGTAATGGCAGGGTTTGACTGCTAAAAGATGCAGAAGAGAAAGGAAACGGTGACGGTGGTTGTTGCTGTTGTTAGATTGTGGTCTGAAACGGCTGCAAAATGGCATTTATTCTTAGCAAGTCTCTCATGAATTTCATGTAGAACACAGCCACGATCGTCACGTGGTTTATGACATGTGTGATACTGTTCATTGTTTTTTCCAGGTTTGGGGCTGTTTTGGTTTTTTGTTTTTGTTTTTGGTAAAGCTATACTGTCTATAAGGTAACCTTATTAAAGATAAAAGGGGGTGTGATTCAGTAAGCAATTTGCAAATGCGGATTCTTTAAGACAGAAAATATTTTCTCCTAAAGGAAGAAAGTTAGCAAATGAAGTTTTCAATGTAAATTTACTGGATGTTGTGGGCCTGAGAAAGAGAAAATTACTCTACAGCAAAAACTGAGAAGTACCAGTGTCGCTGTTGACTGTGCTGTTGGAGTAAGAGCCTCCAAGACTGAAAAAGAACTGGAAGAACTAAGAAAACAGAATGTAGATTTTGAAAATGGTTGCTCACATGAGGTGAGAGGCATTCCAAAAGAATCTGTAAAAACTAAAAAAATCTAAATGAGACAAAAAATCTGTGGAAAGAGATGATAGTCTCTGTTAGGTCAACTGATGCAGTAAGGACAGGGCAAGACTCTTTTCAGCGGTGCCCAGTGACAGGACAAGGGGCAACGGGCACAAACTGGAACATGGGAAACTCCATCTCAACATGAGGAGGAACTTCTTTACTTTGAGGGAGCCAGAGCGCTGGAACAGGTTGTCCAGAGAGGTTGTGGAGGCTCCCTTTCTGGAGAGATTCAAAACCCACCTGGATGCATTCCTGTCCAACCTGCTGTAGGTGACCCTGCTCTGGCAGGGGGGTTGGACAAGAGGATCTCCAGAGTACCTTCCAACCCCTGCCAGCCCGTGATTCTGTGAAAAAAAAGATGGGAATTTCAAAAACCCGTGGAGCCTGTGATGAGCAAACTTAAAGCTGCTTGAGGTATTTTGAGAAAACAGTTGGCTTATTAATTTTCATTGACTAAACTGTTAGATGATTTAGCGCTACCTAGTTAACTTCTGTTCTCAGGGTCAAACATGGTCAGTACATGTTTGGACTGGGCTATCAACAAAGAACATTTATTTAATCTTGTCTTCCAGCCTCCAGTCTCCTGCAATATGTCAAATTTTGAGTAATAGCCCAACTTTATTGTTTAAGTTTGTTTTTTCACGTTTAGGAATTCACACTTCAGACCCCAAAGTAAAACCACGTCACCAACAAAGGGGTCGACATAAGGATGGTGAACGTGCTGCTTCTACACCTTATGTGAGAGAAACTGGAAGAAAGACATTTCAGTTCTTCAGAACCTCGAAGCGCAGCATGTGTAGTCCACTGTACTGTCACTGTCACCCAAGAACCAAAGTTCAATGGATCTACAGGTGGGTTCCTGCTTGCACAAGGTTCTTAAAATGCCTCAAATATACCTGTCTGTATTGTGCTGCTTTTGGTTTTGTCCCTGCGGGTGACTATTAAGTTATTTCTGCCTAAATATGGGCAAGAGTAAATTTGATCCAGCATAATTTTCAGAAGTAGTTTGCAACGGTATGCATAGGGAGAAATGTAAAGCTTTGTAAAGCTTTACAATTAGTCAGACAGAATATTAACGAAGAGTAATTTAGCTGCCTTCATAGCAGGAATTAATTTCTCTGCCAACAGAGGGATGAATGCGATAATGTGCCAATGTGCAGTAACATACTCATCCCCACTTTTTACACCCTCTTTTATGTGATTAATTCTTTTGAAATATGTAATAAACTGTGGATTAGTCCACCTTTGACTTCTCATTTTCATTGATATCTAAATATTGATAGCAATAGTATCAGTTTTGCAGTAAAATTTCAGTTTTTTCTCAAGAAGAGTTTCTTGTTCAGATGTTTCCTCCCAGCAGGGGATGAAAGAATGACCTTGCTTTGCATGGTGTTTTTCCACAACTACGATTTCACTGGAGGTTTATGATGGATTTATGATTTTTTTCATTATTTAGGATTATTTTTCATGTTGGATAAACATGGGCTTGGGTCTTGTTCAGATTTCTGTTATTGATTTAAATGTACTCTAACTTTTTGTGATTTATATTGTTATTTTTTGCATGTGATTTTTGTGGGACAGATGACTGAATTCACTCTTCCTGCCATTTGTGCAGGATGATATTTTCCTTCATCTTTTTTCCATCTTTGAAATACGCTACTGTCACCTTCATAACACATACTGTGTCATAAATTTGACAAGAAGCCTGCAGGTGGCTTCTGAGTCTTGCATCTTTCTTTTTGGCTATCTGTTTCAGATGTAACAATCATTTTACATATTTCACTTTATTTTTACCTTGCCAATAAAGCCGCGTGCAATCTAGTACCGTACGTCATTGGCATTTTATTTGCCAATGGTAGTACTTACATGTTGCGTATAAACTGCAAATTTGGGGATTATTGTGCAATTAGTAATTGGAATGAACGGAATTAGTCTGCAATGCCCAGAAAACCAGGGTATTAATAATAAAGATTTTTAACCAAGTGTTACAGAACGTGGTCAGTCATTAGGCAGCGTGCTCTGATGCAAAATCCCTGCCCAGCACAAACCGTAATACTGCCCGGCCGCTCGTGCCTTCGCAAGCAGAGATAAAGGAGGAGACTGCACTATGGAGTCATCAGATCCAAAAGCAGTTGATGCCTTTGGGAAGGTTTTCAGCACAGGAACATTCCCTTTGTTGAGGTCAAGGGTGTCTGTGGCAGAAACGCCTCATTTGGAAGATCCTGTGAGGCTGACGCAAACGCTGCGAGTTACAAATGGTCTTTAAAATGCCAGAGAGAAAATCTGTATTTAACAGCAGCTTGTAGGGCAAAGACGGTGTACGATTCGCCTGATGCCTTCACTGACACTTCAGCTGATGTAACATTCAATTCACTGCTCAGACTGAGAGAGTCTTTCCTGAAATTGTAGCTGGAATTAGGAAACAATGTCTGTATTTTTTCTATAGACAAATATCCTTCAGGATCTTCTAATGCACCAACTTGGGGGAAAAGAAGTCCACGTGCGAAACCATCATCTAAGAATAAAACAACCATTCAGGTGACTGTTTGATATAAATTGTTACAGTTCAGTCTTTTTGGAAAAAGCAATGTGTCTCTCCCCACCTTGGAAATGTAAAAGAGCGCTTCAAACTTCCCCAACCAAAGTCCCGCAGGATTCTAAGCAACACTGAGCAGTTTTGTTTATGTGCAGACATGTAATTCTGCCTGTATGACTGTTCTGGTTTGAGGTAAAACAGAACCAATTTTGTTCAGTAACTTCGCTTCTTAGCGGGGCCTCTTCTAACTACTGAAGTTAACTGCATATTGTGCAGACAGTGTTCACTCTCTCAGAGAGGTCAGACCAATGGTTACAGCTGATGCCCGGGCACGGGATGCAGAGAGGCTCTGCTTATACTCATTGCTATAACCCCCACGGCCAAACAACTTTGTGATTTGCCCCGTTGGAGGGTCGGAAGCGGAAAAGCATAGTGGGGTCCCACCTGCAGGGAGGAGCGGACAGGACAGGTGACCCCAAACTGACCAACAGGGTATTCCATCCCATCTGCCTCATGCTCAGTAGAAAAGCTGAGGGATCAAAGGGTCAGCGCTCTTCCTTCAATGGCCGACGTCTGAGGGGGACTCTGTTTGTCTGCCTGTGATCCCCATCCTGAATGCCGATCCGGAATCCAGTTCCCGTCCGTCACTGAGTCCAGCCTGGGACTGCCCCAGTGCCAGCCGGTGACGTGATTGTCATCTCGGGAGCTTGATACGGTTTTGTATATATTTTTCATTATTTCTTTTTATTTTATTATTAATATTTCATTAAAGTAGTTTAGTTCCTTCTAAACTCCTAAGTCTCTTTTTCCTCCTCTGCCTCTCTCTTTGTAGAGTGGTAGAGGGGAGCATCTGTCGGTCCCATCCGGGGTCCCCCAGGTCCCCAGGAGTGGATTTTGGTCTAAACCAGGACAGATTAATTGGCGCCCAACGTGGGGCCCGAGCAGTGCTCCACCAGAGCTGTGATAAATTGCCTGAATAGTTTGAATTCCAGCTTGCTCAGAGATTAAAACAGACAGCTTGCATCATGTCATTCTTAGAGGAAATATTGTATCATGCCTTTAAACAGCTGTGGTTGACATTAGTGCAGTCAACTTGGTTTAACCTGCCAAAGGTGTTGCAAAGTTTGTTTATTCTTTGTCTTTTTATGCGAAGGTTTAAAGGTGCTGTTTTGGTATGGTTCACAATTCAGATGTATAACACGATGAGTTGGGTAACGGCTCTACCTGTATATCTCGGGCATCAGGTGATGGGTTCTGTTATTAGCTACACTTTCGGTTCTACCTGGGGAATGTTTACTTTGCCCTTTGATAATTATGCTGATGTGACACCCTCAGAGCTGGGGCATGGCAACCTTTTGGGCTCTGACTATAGGGATTGGTACCTTCTCAAGATCATGATTTTGTTGTTGGTGCTCCTGAATGTGGTGCAGGGGTGGTTTCATAGGAAACATGGGTGCAGGGGGAGCCGTAAGGGACCATGCGCTGCTGCCACTCAGACCTGCGCAGCCGCTCGGCGATCTGCAGCGGTGCAAACCGCAGCCCCGCCCGGCCCAGCCACAACCGCCCCCCCACCGCAGCGGCACCGGCACCACCGGCAGCCGCCCCCCGCACCGCAAGAACACCGGCCCCTCCGCCGCCTGTCCCGCCCCCCCCCCCCCCCGCAGCGGCACAAGCCACGCCGCCGCCTGTCCCGGCACAACCTACTGCAGCCACTACAACCAGCACCAAAACTACTCCAACTCCATCAAAATCGGTACAAGCTGCCCCGGTAACCAGGAGGAAGAAGAGGTCAACTCCTTCCCCTGCCCCTTACCACAAAGACCACCTCAAGTCACATAGCTTGGGGGAGAGTTCTGAAGAAGATCCAGGGGAGGGTCCTTCAAGACCAGAGAAGGGAAAGAGACCTTTGAAAACAGACAGAGGCGAGAGTCCTTCTAGAGCAGATGCTGGAGAGGCCCCTTCTCAGGCAGTCTCACCACAGGAGGACTCAGATGTAGAGGGAGTTGTTAAATCCTTCTCTAGGAAAGATCTGAGGAATATCAGGAAGGACTTCAGTTGTCACGAAGGTGAAACACTTATCTCCTGGTTGCTCCGATGCTGGGATAGTGGGATAATAAAGACGATATCGAATGCCATCCAAGTAAATGGACCAAAATGGAAAAAGGTATTAAGTACCTGAGAGAACTGGCTGCGCGAGAGGTGATTTATAGTGATGGGCAAGTGATAGTAGACCCTGAGGAAATGCCATGCAAATGGTCTATGCTGAAAAAGTTTGTACAAAGTGCACCATCGACATATTCCCACACATTGTCAACAATGGTCTGGGGAGGATCTGATACTGACACACGAACTGTAAATGAAGTGCTTAATAAGGTACGACAGTAAGAAGACAGTCTCTCTCGTCCCTTCTTTGTGGCAGCTATGGAAAAGCTGACTGTGACCACTGAGAAAATAGAGCAAATGACCCAGAAAATAATTGAGCAAACCAATAAACTGTTTGATAAACTAACCAAAGTGGAGGAAAAACTCCATTCTTTCCCTGCACAGACCCATGTTGCAGTTGCTAAGAAGAAACACCCTCCTGCTCAAGAGAAAAAAAAAACCCTCCTACTCTGGAGAAAAACCATCCTCCAACTCAAGACCATTCTAACCCATTCTGAGATTTCCTGTGTCTTTGCCCCTGGAACTTTGGAGAGGACTTGAGGAAGTGGGATGGAGAACCTACCTCAGCCCTACAGGCACGGGTGCTTGAGTTGCTAAGTAAAGCAGAGAGAAGAAAGGGTTCTTACAGGAGGAAGGCTGCTCTGACCTGCTGTGAGCAATCCTACAGAGCAGGTAGGAACCGATCTGCTAATCACAGGTGCTGTGGTCAACATTAGAGGTGCCCTGCCTCCAGCCAGGAGGAGGAGAGGGACAACCAAATTTATTGGACTGTGTGGATTCAACGGCCTGGCACATTAGAGCCACAAAAGGATAAAGCCCTGGTGGACACTGGTGCACAGTGTACCCTATTGCCATCAAATCATAAAGGGGCAGAAACTGTCACCATTTCTGGAGTGACAGGCGGATCTCAAGAACTGACTGTATTAGAGGCTGAAGTGAGCCTCACTGGGAATAAATGGGAGAAACACCCCATTGTTACTGGTCCAGATGCTCCGTGCATCCTTGGCGTAGACTATCTCAAGAGAGGGTATTTTAAAGACCCAAAAGGGTATCGGTGGGCTTTTGGTATAGCAGCTGTAGAGACTGAGGATGTTACACAGCTGTCTACCTTACCCGATCTTTCAGATGACCCTTCTGTTGTGGGACTGCTGAGGGTTGAAGATCAGCAGGTGCCAATTGCTACCGCCACGGTGCATCGACGACAGTATCGCACCAACCGGGACTCCCCGATTCCCATCCATAACCGGATTCGATGGCTAGAGAGCCAAGGAGTGATCAGCAAAACTCGCTCACCCTTTAACAGCCCTATATGGGCAGTGCGAAAGTCTGACGGGACTGGAGATTAACAGTAGACTGTGGTAGCCTGAATGAAGTCACACCACCACTGAGTGCTGCTGTGCCAGACATGCTACAACTTCAGTATGAACTGCAGTCAAAGGCAGCCGAGTGGCATGCTACCATTGACATTGCTCATGCCTTTGTCGCTATTCCTTTAGCAGCAGAGTGCAGGCCACAGTTTGCTTTCACTTGGAGGGGTGTCCAGTACACCTGGAATCCACTGCCCCAGGGGTGGAAACACAGCCCTACTGTTTGCCATGGACTGACCCAGACTGCACTGGAGAAGGGTGGAGCTGCAGAACACCTACAATACATGCATGACATCGTTGTGTGGGGTAATTCAGCAGCAGAAGTTTTCCACAAAGGTAGGGAAATAATTAAGATTCTTCTGAAAGCAGGTTTTGCTATTAAAAGAGGCAAGGTCAAGGGACCTGCACGAGAAATCCAGTTTTTGGGAATTAAGTGACAAGATGGCCGTCGCCAGATCCCAATGCATAGGATTAACAAAATAACATCTATGTCCCCACCTCCTAACAAAAAGGAAACACAAGCCTTCTTAGGTGGTGTGGGTCTCTGGAGAATGCAATGGAGAAACCGTAATGCAGGTTACAGTCAGCTTGTGACACCTCTCTATGAAGCAACGCAAAAGAAAAAGGAGTTTGTGTGGGGCCCTGAGCAACGACAAGCCTTTGAGCAAATTAAAGAAGAGATTGTGCATGCAGTAGCCCTTGGACCAGTCCGAACTGGACGGGACATTACAAATGTGCTCTCCACTGCAGCCGGGGACAATGGCCCTACCTGGAGCCTCTGACAGAAAGCACCAGGGGAGACTCGAGGCCGACCCCTGGGATTCTGGGGTTGAGGATATAAAGGCTCCGAGGCCAACTATACTCCAACTGAGAAAGAAATCTTGGCAGCATACGAAGGAGTTAGAGCTGCTTCAGAAGTAATTGGTCCTGAGGCACAGCTCCTCCTGGCGCCCCCATTACCAGGACTGAGCTGGATGTTCAAGGGTAAAGTTCCCTCTACTCATCATGCCACCAATGCTACCTGGAGTAAGTGGGTTGCCTTAATCACGCAGCAAGCTCAAACAGGAAACCCTAATTGCCCAGGAATGGTAGAAGTGATCACAAATTGGCCCAAAGGCAAGGCCTTTGGGGTGCCACCAGAGGAGGTGGTGACACGTGTTGAGGAAGCTCCACCATATCATGAACTCTCATTCCCTCAGTGTCCTGGTTCCGGCAAGGATGGGGTTAATTTCCAAGGAGCCGGCAGGGGAGGCACGTGTGACCCATGCCCCGCTATAAAAGGAGCTAGCCGGGGCGGGGGAGTCAGTCGCCACTCGGGGGCGGGTCGTGGCGGTGCGGGTCCGGTCGGTGCGCTTCGCGGCGGTACTGTAATCGCGTTCTTGTATTCCTTTACCGGTGTTATTGTTTTCCTTTCTTTCTTTTTTCCCTTTGTCTGTTCTGCTAAATTATAATATTTCAACCCACGAGTTTTGCCCTTTTCTGCTGATTTTTCCCACGGCTGTGGGAGTCGTGCGAGCGGCTGCGTGGTTCTCTGTTGCTGGCTGAGGCCAAACCACGACAG
Source organism: Vanellus vanellus (assembly GCF_965231255.1). NCBI lineage: Eukaryota > Metazoa > Chordata > Aves > Charadriiformes > Charadriidae > Vanellus > Vanellus vanellus. The sequence continues at coordinate 153,252 of NW_028128756.1, read as the reverse complement.
TCCTTTTTGGCGCCCAACGTGGGGCACAAAGGGTTGTAATAACAACAGATCTGACCAGAGCTTGTTAAAACGGATTTCTTATATGTATTTCTCCTATTAGTTAAATAGTTGCCGGTTACAATGTTGCTTCGTTTGTTTACATGGCTGTGTTATGTAAATTCTTATATGCTGTATGTACTCCCTGTGATGCTGTTTGTTATCTCAGGGAGAGGGATCAGGACTATAATTTTGCTGTCCTGTGCAATATCAGCTTATGATATGGTAACATCACTATTCAAGTGGCTTTGTTGGGGTTTCTATGTAGTATTGCTGTCCTGTCCATACCTTGGTTCCCGTCTCTCAGAAGTTATCAATAATCACACCCAATCTATGGGAGAAACAGGGGGAGATACTTTCCCCAGCTCTTTTGCCTCCTTTTTCTCCTCTGGGCCAGGTATAACACCTCTTGAGAATTTTGAATATCCTTGGGATGCTCAAACCAGCGTGTTCCTATTGCTATGTCTCCTGAATGTTTTTCAAGTCTTTTTTAGGGTAAAACAGCTGTTTAAGACTACCACTCAGAAATCTGTCCCAAGGCCAGATAGTCAGGGGTGGCATGGGATGTGGGAGAACATGGGCAGGTATCTAGAGAACTTCTCACCTCCAATGGTTTGGGACTTCACCCTTGAACAACTACAGGACCCTGATAAAGTAATAGAATATTTCAAAGGAAAATGCGGTGGCTATTCCAGAGAGGCACAACTTATGGCACTGTGTTGGGCCCTGGCCAGTATCTACCAAACACTGCTCAGTACTATGCAGGACCCTCAGGGGAAAGAGGGGAAAGCCAGACCAGCAGACAAGGAGGCTACTCCAACCCCGGTGGCAGACAAGGAGTCTACTCCAACTCCAGTGGCAGGCACTATGCCTACTCCAACTCCGGTGGCAGACAATGAAGCTACTCTAACTCCAGTGGCAGGCACTGTGGCTACTCAAACCCTGGTGACAGGCAATGCAGCCACTCAAACCCCAGTGGCAGGCACTGCAGCTGAACCGGACAACCAACCTGTGCCAGTATCAGTTGCTCCTATACAGAAGAAGAAATACACCAAGAAGTCAGTTCGCATAGTAAAGGATGATGATGAACCAGGGCCATCAAAGGAACAGGAGGAAGAGACAGAACCAGAGGTAATAACCTGATCCCTATCCCTGAGTGAGCTGCGAGATATGCGAAAAGATTTCAGTCGACTTCCTGGTGAGCACATTGTCACCTGGCTGCTCCGATGCTGGGATAACGGGGCCAGTAGCTTGGAATTAGAGGGCAGGGAAGCTAAGCAGCTGGGATCCTTGTCTAGGGAGGCAGGCATTGACAAGGCAATTGGGAAAAAGACACAAGCCCTCAGCCTCTGGAGGCGACTCCTGGCAGGTGTAAGGGAAAGGTATCCTTTCAGTGAAGATGTTGTATGTCGTCCAAGCAAGTGGACCACCATGGAAAAAGGTATCCAGTACCTAAGGGAATTAGCCGTATGAGAGATGATTTACTTTGACCCAGATAATGCGCAGTTACCCACAGATCCTGATGAAGTCCAGTGTACAAGGCCCATATGGCGGAAGTTTGTACGGAGCGCACCATCATCATATGCCAACTCCTTGGCAGTGATGGAATGGAGAGGTGAAGAGGGACCAACGGTGGATGAGGTGGCTGGACGACTCCGTCAATATGAAGAAAGCCTGTCTTCCCCCCTCGTTTCAGCTGTGGAGAAATTGTCCCAGAAGGTCCAGCAACTTGAAGAGAGTATGTCCTACTCCCCACCTGTACAGGCCAGCATCTCAGCTATTAGGAGCAGGCGTTTCCCTACTCAAGAGGAAGAGTATAGGGGGTACACACAACGAGGCACCCTGTGGTTTTACCTGCGTGACCATGGAGAGGACATGAGGAGGTGGGATGGACAACCTACCTCAACACTACGGACACGGGTACGTGAGCTGCAAGGAAGAACAAACACAAAAGGGGATCCCTCCAGAAAAAGTGCAGCTCCTGTTTCTAGCAGACAGTTCCCCAGACAGAATGGAAGGCCTGATCTAACCTCCGATCCTCTTGAAGGGACTTCCAAATCATTTTTGCAACAAGTGAGTAACGTATACTATGATCAGGATTAGAGGGGCCCTGCCTCCAGCCAGGTGGGGGAAAGGGACAACCGGGTTTATTGGACTGTGTGGATTCGATGGCCTGGCACATCTGAGCCACAGGAGTATAAGGCTCTGGTGGACACTGGTGCACAATGCACCTTAATACCATCAAATTACAGAGGAGCAGAACCCATTTGTATTTCTGGAGTGACAGGGGGATCACAAGAGTTGACTGTACTGGAAGTTGAAGTAAGCCTAACTGGAAATGAGTGGCAAAAGCATCCCATTGTGACTGGCCCAGAGGCTCCATGCATCCTTGGCATAGACTATCTCAGGAGAGGATACTTCAAGGACCCAAAAGGATACCGGTGGGCTTTTGGCATAGCTGCCTTGGAGACGGAAGAAATTGAACAGTTATCCACCTTGCCTGGTCTCTCAGAGGACCCCTCTGTGGTAGGGTTGTTGAGGGTCAAAGAACAACAGGTGCCGATTGCTACCACAACGGTGCATCGACGGCAATATCGTACTAACCGAGACTCTGTGATTCCCATCCATAAGTTGATTCGTCAACTAGAGACTCAAGGAGTGATTAGTAAGACTCGCTCACCCTTTAATAGTCCCATATGGCCAGTGCGAAAATCTAATGGAGAGTGGAGGCTAACAGTGGATTATCGTGGCCTGAATGAAGTCACACCACCGCTGAGCGCTGCTGTGCCAGACATGCTAGAGCTTCAATACGAACTGGAGTCGAAGGCAGCCAAGTGGTATGCAACGATTGATATCGCCAATGCATTCTTCTCAATCCCTTTGGCGGCAGAGTGCAGGCCACAGTTTGCTTTCACTTGGAAGGGCATCCAGTACACCTGGAATCGACTGCCCCAGGGGTGGAAACACAGCCCCACCATTTGTCATGGACTGATCCAGACCACACTGGAACAGGGTGAAGCTCCAGAACATTTGCAGTACATTGATGACATCATTGTATGGGGCGACACAGCAGAAGAAGTTTTTGAGAAAGGGAATAAAATAGTTCAAATACTTCTGAAAGCTGGCTTTGCCATAAAACGAAGTAAGGTTAAGGGACCTGCACAGGAGATCCAATTTTTAGGAATAAAGTGGCAAGATGGACGCCGTCAGATCCCAATGGATGTGATCAACAAAATAGCAGCTATGTCCCCACCGACTAGTAAAAAGGAAACACAAGCTTTCTTAGGTGTTGTGGGTTTTTGGAGGATGCATATTCCAAATTACAGTCTGATTGTGAGCCCTCTATATCAAGTGACGCGGAAAAAGAATGATTTTAAGTGGGGTCCTGAGCAACGACAAGCTTTCGAACAAATTAAGCAGGAAATAGTTCATGCAGTAGCACTGGGGCCGGTCAGGGCAGGACAAGACGTTAAAAATGTGCTCTACACTGCAGCCGGGGAGAATGGCCCTACCTGGAGCCTCTGGCAAAAAGCACCAGGGGAGACTCGAGGTCGACCCCTGGGGTTCTGGAGTCGGGGATACAGAGGATCTGAAGCCCGCTATACCCCAACAGAAAAGGAAATATTGGCAGCATATGAGGGGGTTCGAGCTGCTTCGGAGGTGGTTGGCACTGAAGCACAGCTCCTCTTAGCACCTCGACTGCCAGTGCTGGGCTGGATGTTCAAAGAAAGGGTCCCTGCCACACATCATGCAACTGATGCTACGTGGAGTAAGTGGATTGCACTGATCACCCAGCGAACTCGAATGGGAAACCCCAGTCGTCCAGGCATACTGGAAGTGATCATGGATTGGCCAGAAGGCAAAGATTTCGGAATATCACTAGAGGAAGAGGTGACGCGTGCAGAAGAGGCCCCACCGTATAATGAACTGCCAGAAAATGAGAAGAAACATGCCCTGTTCACTGATGGGTCCTGCCGAATTGTGGGAAAGCATCGAAAGTGGAAGGCTGCTGTGTGGAGTCCGACACGACGAGTTGCAGAAGCCACTGAAGGACAAGGTGAGTCGAGTCAGTTTGCAGAGGTAAAAGCCATCCAGCTGGCTTTGGACATTGCTGAGCGAGAGAAACGGCCGGTACTTTACCTCTATACTGATTCATGGATGGTGGCAAATGCTCTGTGGGGGTGGTTACAGCAGTGGAAGCAGAACAACTGGCAGCGCAGAGGTAAGCCCATCTGGGCTGCTGAACTGTGGCAAGATATAGCTGCCCGGATTGAGAATCTGGTTGTGAAAGTACGTCATGTAGATGCCCATATCCCCAAGAATCGGGCCACTGAGGAACATCAAAACAACCAGCAGGTAGATCAGGCTGCTAAAATTGAAGTGGCTGAGGTGGATCTGGATTGGCAACATAAGGGTGAACTATTCATAGCTCGGTGGGCCCACGATGCCTCAGGCCATCAAGGAAGAGATGCAACATATAGATGGGCTCGTGACCGAGGGGTGGACTTGACCATGGACACTATTGCACAGGTTATCCACGAATGTGAAACGTGTGCTGCCATTAAGCAAGCCAAGCGGTTAAAGCCTCTTTGGTACGGAGGACGATGGCTAAAATATAAATATGGGGAGGCCTGGCAGATTGATTATATCACACTCCCACAAACTCGCCAAGGCAAGCGCCACGTGCTCACAATGGTGGAAGCAACCACTGGATGGCTGGAAACATACCCTGTGCCCCATGCCACCGCCCGTAACACTATCCTGGGCCTTGAAAAGCAAATCCTATGGCGACATGGCACCCCAGAAAGAATTGAGTCGGACAACGGGACTCACTTCCGAAACAGTCTCATAGACACCTGGGCCAAAGAGCATGGCATTGAGTGGGTGTATCACATTCCTTATCACGCACCAGCCTCGGGTAAGATAGAACGATATAATGGACTGCTAAAGACTACCCTGAGAGCCATGGGGGGTGGGACCTTCAAACATTGGGATACCCATTTAGCAAAAGCCACCTGGTTAGTTAACACTAGGGGATCTGCCAATCGAGCTGGCCCTGCCCAATCAAAACTTCCACGTACAGTAGAAGGGGATAAAGTCCCTGTAGTGCATATGAAGAATATGTTAGGAAAGACAGTCTGGGTTAGCCCTGCCTCAGGCAAAGGCAAACCCATCCGTGGGATTGCTTTTGCACAAGGACTCGGGTGCACTTGGTGGGTGATGCGAGAGGATGGGGAGGTCCGATGTGTACCTTATGGGGATTTGATTTGGGGTGAGAATAGCCAGTGAATAATTTTATGATGTAATAAGAACTGATCTCAGTATCTGGCGCCCAGCAATTTTCCTTGAGATCGACATCTTCAACCTGTGGACCGTGGGCATGGACTGTATTGCATTCCCAAGTCACGAGCTTCAAATACAGCACCCACCAGTTCAGCACTACACATCATCTTATGTGCCCTGAGAGACTGTTCTCACTGCTGGAGCCTACCATCATGGACTACGTGAGCTTAATGGACATTTTTTAAGGGATGGCTCATAGACTATGGGAACTGAAAGATCTGGGCATGACATAGATGGTATGGAATAAGGGGTGGATAATGTCCTGGTTCCGGCAAGGATGGGGTTAATTTCCAAGGAGCCGGCAGGGGAGGCACGTATTCCATACCACGTGACCCATGCCCCGCTATAAAAGGAGCTAGCCGGGGCGGGGGAGTCAGTCGCCACTCGGGGGCGGGTCGTGGCGGTGCGGGTCCGGTCGGTGCGCTTCGCGGCGGTACTGTAATCGCGTTCTTGTATTCCTTTACCGGTGTTATTGTTTTCCTTTCTTTCTTTTTTCCCTTTGTCTGTTCTGCTAAATTATAATATTTCAACCCACGAGTTTTGCCCTTTTCTGCTGATTTTTCCCACGGCTGTGGGAGTCGTGCGAGCGGCTGCGTGGTTCTCTGTTGCTGGCTGAGGCCAAACCACGACACTCAGCTAATGAGAACCAGCATGCTCTGGTTACTGATGGGCCTTGTCGTACTGTAGGAAAGCATCGAAGGTGGAATGCTGCGGTGTGGAGTCCTACAGGACGAGTGGCAGAAGCTGCTGAAGGACAAGGTGAGCGGAGTCAATCTGCAGAGGGAAAAGCCATCCAGCTGGCGTTAGCTGTTGCTGAAGGAGAAAAGTGGCCAAGACTCTCTCTCTCTCCTGACTCCGGGACAGTGGCAAATGCTCTGTGGGGGCGGCTAAAGCAGTGGAAGCAGAGCAACTGGCAGCCCTGTCCTGCCGGCTGGGCCTGTACTCTGTGTCTGTCGGGGCTCTGGTTGCCGGGGGCAGCTGTGAGGCGCTGAGGCGGGGAGGCTGGTTGGTGGCCATGCCAGTGATGCGCTCTGGTGCTTGTGACATCGGAGGGGCCGTGTCACAATGGGGGCAGCTATAAAAGGCGCCCGCAGGCAGCGCTGCCCCAGCACAGCCTGAGCCAGAGGTGAGTGCGCAGGCGGCGGGAGGCTGAGCCGGAGCAGGGCCCGGGCAGAACGGCGGGCCCCCGGGGGGGTGGGTTCTCATCCTGCATCAAGGGCCCAGCTGCTGGCGGGAGCGCCTGGGGCCGGGCACGCTGCCACCGCCACCGCCGGGGCTGGGCGCAGGCCTTGCTGCCCCCCAGCTGTCTCGCCCCCTCTCCTGCCTGCCCCCAGCTCCCTGCAGTGCAGCGGCAGGGCCCTTGCGCCACCACCTCCTGCCCTCCCAGCCCCACTCAACCTCTTCTCTCCCTCCTCCCACAGGCCATGGCTGACACAACCTTCCTCACCTTGCTCGTGCAGAGCATCCTCCAGCTCCTGCACATGGTCTGCCAGGAGCTGGGTGAGGCCACCTGCGAGCACATGCAGCAGCACGCGCAGCAGCTGAACCAGCCCAAGACTCGGCTGCTGCAGGACATGGAGCAGAATGCCTCGGCCTGGGGAGACCTGCTCTTCGCTGCCTTGCAGCACTGGCAGGTCTGGGCGCTCGCTGCAGTCCTCGTCCTGATCTTCAGGTTCTGCTGGTGCCTCAGCAAAAGGAGCCCCCAGCCAGGCAGCAGCGCTGCAGAGGAGAGCTCCAGCAGCAGCACAGAGTGCGGCAACGAACAATGTGCAGGAGAAGGTTCTGGCGACTACGAGAAGTGTGTGTTTGGGCAACTTTGGACAAGGCAGAAGGCAAGAAAACGAGCAGGTTCTATGGAGACTGCTGCGGAGGGGCTTCTTCCTTCTGCCATAGTTGGCTAGCACGATAACGTAGAGGGCTGGGCAAAGGTGCTGACACAGGGGTTAAATTCTCTTGACCATCGGAGTCACTGGAAATACGTAACAGATACTACTTTTGTTCTCACCATAAAAGCCTGAGTATCTCACGTGGATCTAGAAGGAAAGAAGAATTGCTCAGTACAGGGAACTAGAGAGAGAGCACGAGGTGGAGGTAGTTAAAATATACGTGTTATCTCGTGTAATCCAAGTTATTCCTGAAAGCGCAGTGTCGAGATGCCGGATGTGATACCTGGCCAGTTTGGCACAGTGCTGCGGTCACACCTCTCATGACTGAAACTTCAGACTTTGGGGACATTATTGTCTTTTGCCCGGTTAGGTGCAGAGTCGGTCACTCCGTGTGGGTTAGTAGTCGGTCCAGAAGGGACTGCAATGGGAAGATTACTGGCAGTTGTGTATGCAGCTTGTATTGTAAAGCTGCTCACTTTGTCCACGAGTGGGGACAAATCGCTACTCGTGAAGAGAAACACCAGAAATGGAGCACTGAATGCTCTCTTCTATCCCTTCAACACATGAACTGTTATCTTGTAGCAGAGAGTACCTTGTACATGTCTTAACTTTTTACACCCAGTGGTGATCTGAAAGGAAAAGCAGCATTTCACTGTCCTCGGTTTCATCTAGTTCAACTTGAAGTTAGTCTGTTTGATAATGAATATTGCCTTAACGGACCTTTTTTAACTTCAGGGGATTGAAGATAGTGCAGCACTGGGAGCATCTCCGTGTCAAGGAATGGGCCAGATTGACACTGCTCATGAGATAAAAACGGCAGTCAGTCCCAGAAGAAGTGCAAGAAAACAGAAAAACCTTAAGGTACAATTTGCTGAAAATAGTCAGGGATGAAGAGGCGCAGCCTAGTGACCAACCTCTTTTAGCTGGGGAAGCAGACCATCCTGTGCAGCTTCAGGATTTAGACCCGGACTTGTCTTGCCAACCTGTCTTCTCGCCCCCTCTTTTGAGGTCGAGGGGAAAAAAATGTGTCTAGCATTTCCCGAATTGTGAAAGAACCAGTAAGCAAACCTCTGGTTGTCTCATGTTCTTGATTTTTGCTCTGTACCGCTTTTTCAAATCATACTTAGCAAGGCCTTGCCTTTTTCCTTGAAAGTATATCGAAAGAGAGCTTGAAATTAATCAGCTAAATGATTTGATTATTTTTTTCCTTCATGGAAACTAGCGACAAAAATCACCGTTGAATCTGTGTAAGTCAAGAATTAGGAAGCGTTGCTTTGCCTTTAACAAAAGGCAGAGTAGCTTTCTTTAAACTTACTTGGTGGGCTACCTCTTAATTGCAGACTTTCAACTTGTAGGATGCTAGGAGAATTTGAGAGGGAAGGTTTGTTTTTGTGGAGAGAAACTGTCATGCTTTTGAGAATCACTTTCTCATGACTTCTTCATGAAAGAAACATTCATTTGTGTTCTGTAGAAGTGTAAGAACTTGTGCACGAGTAATGTTTTTGTTGCCTTGACACAGGAGCTTCCAACTCAAGAGGAGGAGGATACCAACTCCCGAGAGTCTGTGGGAAAGCAAAAACTCAAGAGAGGGAGAGCTGCAAAATCAAAAATGAAGCAAGCAAGCAAGTATGAAATTCTTTTTGAGCACTTATTTGCATTCCTTTGTCGTGCTAGCGATTCAGCTTTTAGCCACCGAACTGCCTCTTCCTCACTTGGCTCTACAGTTCTGCTCTGACTTTCTGAGCCTGTGCAGCTTGCTGGTCTGCTGGGCACCATTTTCCCCACTTAGGGGTTTAGTTTTCTAATGGAAACAGAAGAGGGATGGGAGAGAAAAGGGCAAGTGGGCACTACTCTTTGCAACGATGGTGCGCTCTTCTATCTGTCTGTCTGTCTATCTAAGGTCTTATTCCACCTTATGAAACCACACTCTTATTCCACCTTATGAAACCACACCACTTTAGCTCCCTATAGAATGCAGGAGAAGGTCAGACAAGGAGTAAAGAGAACTTCTTGTTTCTGGCCATGTTGTCCGGTTCCCTCTGGAAAACCGTTTGAGGACGGTTGCCTCTTAAAACCTGGGAGGTGGGAGGGGCTCTAAAAGCTCATGCGAATAGTGACTGAGAATGCTTGGGACAGTCTGGCAAGGAATGACAGCAGAAGGAAGCTTCTTGATGTACCTTTTCTGCCTTGATCCTGTCTACAAAGAAGGCCATAAATAATTCCTTGGCATTGATTTTGTAACTCCACGGGGTTTCTTTTCCTCTACTAAATACTGTTGGTAATAAAAGAATCAATTTGATACTTCTCTGTCTTCGCAGAACCACAAGAAAAGAAGGTCCTTGGTCACCTCCCCCAGTGGAAACAAGATTCATCTCTCCTTTTGGAAGCGCACTAGCTAGAGCGACGGATCGTCTTGCAAGAATATGCCCAGTGTGCATGTCCACAGCCAACCAAGTAGTTTAATTCCCCTTCAGAACTTCCTCTCGTAGAAGACTGCTCTCAGGGTTGTTAATGCATTAAATTTATTTCCTGCCATTTCTTCAGTTCTCATGTAACTGCCCCTAAATAGCTTTGTAGTTGATTTTAGGGGGGGGAGGGGAAGAAGCCACAGGTAGAAGCCAATCCATAGTTTCTCGTGAGTCGTTGCCTTTTAATTCTTATCCATAGTCTTGCTGTTAGAGAACGGGTTTTTTGGAGTTAGTTGGTCACCTCCACCAGTGGAAATAAAATTCATCTCTCCGTTTGGAAGTCCAGTGGATGGAACAAAAAGCAAACAGAAAGAAACTGCAGACGCGGCAGAGAAGACTCTACAAAAGAACAAAAAAAGACTGTCTCATTTTCCACAGCCACTTGTGCACCAGAAGATGCTGTAACTGTTTTTCAAGTTTATAATGAACACCACTGTTTGTAAAGTCATCCAAATGGTGTGGATTAGGAGAAAAGAAAAACGTCATCTAATTTGGAAGAGATCATTTATAGAAATGACTGTAAAATTTCATAAACAACGTCAGAAACTCCACCAGCGTCTTCACCTGCACACATGACAGCCCTGGTTTCAGCGCAGGTGCCTGAAAACGCGTCAAGCAGCCTTTCCTACTCCTGACCCTGGCCTCTGCGCAGAAGGCTGTCACTGCGGGGCTGCTCTTCCAGGTAGCCACCCCACCAGCGCTTGTTGGAGAAAGGGGACAGCCAGGGACCTCTGCACAGCCAAGCTCTGATGGGCCAGGAAGGCTGCAGCTGGCTGGTCGTTACAGCGTACCTTCTCAGACACCTCCAGCATGGCCTCCAGTGGGAGCAGGTCCTCGTTGGGTGGGCTCAGCAGGTTTGGCCCAACGCAGATGGCCAGATTGCTGCAGCTCATCCTGCTGGTGGACGCGTTGTGGCCGATATGCTGGAGAAGGGACAGCAGCCGCTCGAGAAGGAGGACATTTGCTGCAGGCAACTTGCCGGCCACCCTGAGGGAACAGGAATACAACGTTAAAAAAGTCACAGCCATCCCCGAAACTTGCACAAGGCAGGTGGGAGCCAGCGGTTGTGCTCTGCAGCTTTCCAGGTGCTCTCAGCCAGCGGTCAGTGCTCCTGCGCTTCAGGAAGGAAGCACGGTGTTGCTCCCCAGCTCCTGATTTCCCCCAAGCCCGTGCAAGGGAAGGCTCCCTGTCCGTGTGCTTTTCCTCAAAACCCAACTCCACCCCAGCAACACTGGGCTGCCAGGAAACATGGCTTTTTAAGGAGCCTGTCCCTTTGCAGGCAAGTCCCAGGCCTCTACCAGTTGCTGCTCAAAAGGCAAGCTGCTGGCCACACTTACGCTTTCAGCTCTTCCACCTTCTTGCTTGGCTTCTCCATGGCTTGCATCCAGTCCCCATAGAGGTCAATGATGAGGAGCTTGGCAGGGATGCTTCGGAGGAAGTCCTGCAGTGCCAAGAGCTCCAGGTGAGCCTTTGAACACTCACAGTATCACAGTATCACAGTATCACAGTATGCTAGGGATTGGAAGGGACCTCAAAAGATCATCTAGTCCAATCCCCCTGTCAGAGCAGGAACACCTAGATGAGGTTGCACAGGAAGGCGTCCAGGCGAGTTTTGAATGTCTCCAGAGAAGGAGACTCCACAACCTCCCTGGGCAGCCTGTTCCAGTGCTCTGTCACCCTCACTGAGAAGAAGTTTCTTCTCAAATTTAAGTGGAACCTCTTGTGTTCCAGCTTGAATCCATTACCCCTTGTCCTATCATTGGTTGCTACTGAGAAGAGCCTGGCTCCATCCTCATGACATTCCCCCTTTATATATTTATAAACGCTAATAACATCACCCCTCAGTCTCCTCTTCTCCAAACTAAAGAGACCCAGCTCCCTCAGTCTTTCCTCATAAGGGAGATGCTCCACTCCCTTAATCATCTTAGTTGCCCTACGCTGGACTCTCTCCAGCAGCTCTCTGTCCCTCTTGAACTGAGGGGCCCAGAACTGGACACAATATTCCAGATGCGGTCTCACCAGGGCAGAGTAGAGGGCAAGGAGGACCTCTCTCGATCTGCTAACCACCCCCCTTCTAATACAGCCCAGGATGCCATTGGCCTTCTTGGCCACAAGGGCACAGTGCTGGCTCATGGTCATCCTGCTGTCCACCAGGACCCCCAGGTCCCTTTCCTCTACACTGCTCTCTAACAGGTAGCTCCCCATCCTATACTGGAACCTGGGGTTGTTTCTGCCCAAATGTAGGACCCTACACTTTCCCTTGTTGTATTTCATTAAGTTATTCCCTGCCCAAATCTCCAGCCTGTCCAAGTCTCTCTGGATGGCAGCACAGCCCTCTGGCGTGTCAGCCACTCCTCCTAGCTTAGTGTCATCAGCAAACTTGCTGATAGTACACTCAATTCCCTCATCTAAATCATTGATGAATATATTGAATAATATGGGCCCCAGTACCGACCCTTGAGGCACTCCACTGGTTACCGGCCTCCAACTGGACTCTGCCCCATTGACTACGACTCTCTGGCTTCTCTCCTTCAGCCAGTTCGCAGTCCACCTAATTATCCGATCATCCAGTCCACACTTCCTCAGTTTAGCCATGAGGATGCTGTGGGAGACCCTGTCAAATGCTTTACTGAAGTCAAGGTAGACCACATCTACTGCTCTGCCATCATCCATCCACCTCGTTATTTCCTCATAAAAGGCTATGAGGTTGGTCAAGCATGACTTCCCCTTGGAAAAGCCATGCTGACTGCCCCTAATAACCCTCTTACCCTTGATATGCCTTGAGAGGGCACCAAGGATAAGCTGTTCCATCAGTTTCCCAGGGATGGAGGTGAGGCTGACCGGTCTATAGTTACCCAGGTCCTCCTTCTTGCCCTTTTTGAAGACTGCAGTGACATTTGCTTTCCTCCAGTCCTCAGGCACCTCGCCCGTTTCCCAAGACTTGGTAAAGATGGTGGAGAGTGGTCCAGCAATGACTTCAGACAGCTCCTTCAGCACCCGTGGGTGCATCCCATCTGGACCCATGGATTTATGGATGTCCAGGTTGCTTAACTGGTCTCTGACCCAGTCCTCATCAACTAAGGCAAACTCATCCATTGACTTGACTTCATCTTCATCTGAGGTCTCAGCGGAACAGGACTCCTCAGGACAGCCCCCGACAGAGTAGACAGAGACAAAGAAGGCATTCAGTAGTTCTGCCTTCTCTGTATCTTCTGTCACCAGGGCACCCACCCCATTCAGTAGTGGGCCTACATTGCCTCTGGTGTTAGTTTTATCTGCCATGTATTTGAAAAAGCTCTTCCTGTTGTCCTTGACCCCTCTTGCCAGGTTTAACTCTAAGGAGGCCTTAGCTTTCCTAGTTGCCTCTCTACATCCCCTGACAGCAGCCCTGTACTCTTCCCAAGTGGTCAGCCCCTCCTTCCATGATCTATAAACTTTCTTCCACTTGAGCTTGCCAAGCAGTTCCCTGTTTAGCCACACAGGTCTCCTGGCTCCCTTCCTTGACTTCCTACATGTCGGGATGCTCTGATCTTGAGCTTGGTAGAAGCAGTCCCTGAACGCTGACCAGCTACCCTGGGCACCTTTACCTTCAAACAGCTTTGTCCACGGGATTTCCCCTAGTAATTGTTTGAAAAGGCCAAAGTTTGCCCTGCTGAAGTCCAGGGTTGCAATTCTGCTTGCTATTCTGCTTCCACCAGCCGAGATCATGAACTCCACCGTCTCATGGTCGCTGCAGCCAAGGCAGCCTTCAACCTTTACTCCTTGCACCAGACCCTCCTCGTTAGTGAGGACGAGATCCAGCAGTGCACCTCTCCTAGTCGGCTCCTCCACCATTTGCATCAGAAAGTTGTCATCAATGCATTGGAGGAACCTCCTAGACTGAGGCTGGCTGTCTGAGTAGTCCTTCCAGCAAACATCTGGAAAGTTAAAATCCCCCACGACAACCAGGGCCTGTGACTGTGAGGCCACTCTCAGTTGCCCATAGAAGGCCTCATCAACTTCCTCCCCTCATCTGGTGGCCTGTAATAGACACCCACAACAGTGTCACCCCTGCCAGCCTGTCCCTTAATCCTCACCCACAGACTCTCAACTTGCTCCTCAACTGCACGTGGACAGTACTTGGTACATTGTAGTTGCTCTCTCACGTAAAGGGCAACTCCACCACCTCGCCTGGCTGGCCTGTCTTTCCTGAAAAGGACATAGCCACCCATGACCACATTCCAGTCATGTGAGCTGTCCCACCATGTCTCTGTAATTGCCACCAGATCATAATCTCCTGACCGAACAAAAGTTTCTAACTCTTCCTGCTTATTCCCCATGCTGCGTGCATTGGTGTACAGGCATTTCAGGGAGCGAGCTGAGCACACCGATTTCACCCTATGGGTATGGGAGGCCTCCCGGCCTTTATCAATTCTGGAGTGCTGCCCCACCAATGCAAGCTCAGTAACAACCCCATCCCCCTTCGAATCTAGTTTAAAGCTCTCTAAATGAGCCCGGCTAGCTCCTGCCCCAGCATCCTTTTGCCCCTGTGAGATAAACCTTTCCCACGTCCAGGCCAGCCAGGAGCTCTTCCAGCTGCAGGTGAGAAGCGCTCACCTTCAAGATGACGGCCAGCAGGAGCACGGGCTGGCTGCCCAGGTCGACATCTGCGCCGCTGTCGAGGGCCTCCTTCAGCTCCTGAACTGCTGTCCCGCTGGCAGCTCTCCGGAATATTCCCTCTGTCGACGGTCCTTGTTGGTGCAGGATATTCAGGAGCTCTTGCAGGAGACACAGCAGAACAGTTGCTTGGCTGAAAAGCTGCCTTCTGACAGCAGTGGCCATGGCCAGAGCTCTGCCCCAGACCCGGCTGCCTCCCCCGCAAAGGGGCTGGGGCCAGAAGCGTGAGCCAGGGGTGAAGAGCCCAATGCCCCGTCCTCGGCGCTCCTCGGGACACTGCCCCTCCGGAGCAGCCGGAGGGAGGGCTGGGGCCCCCTGTCCAGACTGGCTTACCTGGATGGGCTGGGGCAGCGTGCCATCATCCCCGCAGAGGGCTGCAAGGGGCTGTCCAAAGAGCGCCCTGCGGCAGTCTGCCTGCCAGGAGGCTGGGCAGCGAGCGGGGTCTGCTGCAAAGCAAAGGGCCAGGGCAGCCCTCTCCTCCTCCTCCTCCCGGTCCCTCCTGCCACAAAGGAAAACAGAGCAAGAGCCCCTCAGTGGAGACCACCGGAGCAGCACTCTTGGAGCCTGCCCTGCCCTGCCCTGCCTGCAGCACAGTGATGAGTGGTGCAGCAGGACGGGCAGGGAGCCAACAGCTGGAACCGCCTCTGCTGCTCAGCGGCTCCAGCTCGAGGCTCCTGACAGCCAGCGTGCCACCGGGACAGCCTGGCCCAGCCCTCGCCCTGCCCTCCACCAAGCTCTGCGCAGCAGCAGAGGCTCCGTCTCCTCGGAGAACCACATTCAGCAGCCGCTGCCCAGCGAGAGTCCTTCCTCGTCCAGGTGACATCCTTCTTTGGGGGGCCAAACCTGCATGGCAACACTCAGGGGACAAGTGAGCAGAGCTCCTGCTGACTCCAGCCGAGGGGCAGAGAGCCATCTGCCTGGCTCTCGGGATGGAGCAGAGGCAGGCATCACCTCGAGCGCGCTGCCCTGCACGCAAGGGACACATGTCAGGTGGGAGCAAAGGGACCTCAAGGGCTCAGCTCTCTCCTGCTCTACAGCGATGGGGACCGACTTGCTCAAGGCGAAGGGCAGCTGCAGCAGCATCCGGTCTTCTGCAGAAGTGCTGGTTGCAGAAGCAAAGGTGCCTTTCCTCACCTTTTTTTCCAAAACTCACCTTCCGAGTGGCAACGTCCCCCTTCTTTGCCAGAAGGGACTGGCAGAGGCCCTTGCTTGAGATCACCCTGCAAGAACCAGGCTGTGCTTAGAGAGCAGCCCTGCAGCAGAAAGGGCCACCAGTGAGCTGCCACCCGGCACCAGCAGCCTGAGCGTGGCAGAGCTGGGACCATCAGCCCTGCCAGACTCTCTGCCCCGTGCAGCAGGTTTCCTCCCAGCGTCGCCAGCAAGGACGTGCCAGTGTTCCTGGTGGCTCGCCAACCCTCTCAGCTCCCCAGGTGGTACCTTGGGACCCTCCCACAGAAGCTCACCCCACTCGCCAGAGATGCCTGGCAGTCCAGCACAGCGAGAGGTGGGTGAAAGGCAGCCACTCTCACCTTTGCCTGGCCCTTGATCAGGGTCTCCAGGCTCCTGGTGCTTAATGTCCTCCACTGGGCAAGAGAGAAGGAGTGGAGGAAGGTGAGAAGCGATGCCTCTGCTGCTCGGCTGGAGGAGCAGTGCTCAGGGGACAGAGCTGAGATGAGACACACTCACAGCATGGCGGTTGCTCAGCTTCTTCTCTAGGAGTTTGAGGGAGGGCAGTCGCGTCACCCGGGCTCTCTTCACTCCACCTGGTGGCCTATGCAGCAGAAGAGAAAGAGTGAGCCCCAAGCCACCTCTTCTCTCTCCAGTGAAAGGGATCCTGACCCTCCTTGGGTACCACCCCAGCGCCAAGCAGAGAACAGAGCTGCCTGCAGAGCTCCTGCCTGCCAAGCACTCCACCCTACTTCTCCCTCTTCTCCTCCTTGCTGTAAACAGAGGAAGAAGAGGCTTTCCGTTCCTGCTCATCCCTCGCCTGCCCAAGAGCTGCCCACAGCCATGCAGAGCTGTGTTCCCCCATACGGATGCACCTGGAGCATCCCCTCCGCTTACCCCAGCAGCGTGTCTACCCACAGCTCCTTCACCACGCATGAACTGCAGAAAGAGAGGAGAAACAGCGTCAGGCCCCACTGCCCCCCAGCCTGTGGGCAGAGTGTGCGCCTGCACAGCCCTGCCCTGTGGGGAGGGACACAGTGGCAGGATGAAGCCCCGTGGGGCAGGACAGAGGCGCTGCCAAAGCCCTGGCCTCCCTCTGTCATGCCAGAGCAGCTGCTTTTGGCCTTCCCTTCTGGTGACCAAAAGGTGAGCAGGGGATGCAGGACACAGAAATGCCCCCACCCCTCTCCTTCCAGCTGCCTGCAGGCCCACCCCTCAGCCCTCACCTGGCCAACCCGGCCTCCCTCCTTCCCTGCCGGTGTACTGCCTGCTCCCTGCCCAGGGTCTGCACGGCGGCCAGAGGCCCTTCACAGGATGGCGTTGGCATGGTAGGGATCCTCTCCTGCTTCTTGCCAGCCCTGACTGCAGCTGCCAGACCCCAGAGATGATGGGGGCCAGCACCGCCCTGCACCGCCCAGCCCGTGGGATGTGGCATCACAACTTACTTGAAAGTGGCAAGGCAGTAGCCTGTGGGCCAGACAAGGATGAGGGAGTTGCTGCCCTCGCTGCTGCCATCCTCGTCTTCTTCTTCCTCCCCTCCTGCGTCCATCCTCCTGCTCAGCACCCACAGCTGGTCCAGGGCCAGGCGGAGCTGTGGGCGCACACTGGTGCCATGTCTGCTGAGAGGAGAGGCAGGCAGTGAGCTGGAGGTGGCCTCCTCAGCCCCTGGCCAAAGCCCTGTCTCCACCTGCCCTTGGGTTGGACACCACAGGGCCTGGGACTGGTGGCAGGGTGTCCATGCCCTGGTCCCAGGGCCGGGGATGGGGCAAAGGCAGCCGGGGTCTCAGGGGCTTACTGCCGCTTGGCAATCACCAGTTCCTCCTGCAGGAGGAGCAGGCGCCTCTCATTCCCCTTGCGTCCCCGGGTCAGCTGCACGCCAGTGCTCAGCACCGGCTCAACGTCAGTGAGAGCCTCCCTGCAGAGCAGAGAGTGGGGGGCATGAGCGCTGAGGGGCCCCGCTGTGCCCCCGTGTCCCTCCTCTGTGGAGGGAGCCCACCTGGGCCTGCAGCAGCAGTTGGCCTGGCCCATCCAGCCCAGGCCAGGAGGACCGTCATGGTGTGCAGCGCTGGCTGACACCAAGGACGTGGGCCAGTGTGCAGGAGCATGGCTGGGAAGCCAGTGCCAGTGGTGGTGCCCGGGCAGCGCTCCTCGGCTAGACCCTGCCTCCTCCAAATGCCGCTCTGCACCAGCACAGCTCCGTCCTGCCGCACTGGTGGCTGTTGGCTCCAACAGACCAACGTTCCGACCCCAACAGAAACTTGGGGGGAGCTGGGGGCGGAGCTGGGCTGGGGGTTCTCTCCAGTAGGGCCATGTCTGTCTGGCACTGGGGAGCCCAGGGGTGGACGCAGCAGAAGGTAAGCATCACCTCCCTCCACCTGCTGCTACGGCTTTGCCTATTGCAGCCCAGGACGCAGTTCACCTTCCTGGCCCTGAGGGCACTTTGCGGGCTCCAAATCGGTCAGCACGGGGTCCACTGTAAGCCCAGGTGTCCAGCTGGGTTTCCCCAAGCATATACTGGTGCAAGGGCTCGTTCCTCCCCGGGTGCAGGACTTGGCTCTTCCCCTTGTTGAACTGTACCAGGTTCCTGCCAGCCCCTTTCTCCAGCCTGTCAAGCCCCCTCTGCTTGGCAGCACCACCCTCCAGTGCATGAGCCTCTCCTCCCGGTTTTGTGCCACCTGCAAGCTATCTGAGGGGGCGCTGCCCCATCCTCCACATCACTGAATGCCAACAGGACCCACATCATGCAGCGCAGGGGGTTGCAGACATTCACCTTGATGTGGCATGACTTGTCACAGAAGGTTCAGAAATTTAGGGGAAAAATCCATGTGATTTTTTTATTATCTATATAGTGCTTCCCCTTTTTATTCATTCAAGCTATTAAAAGGTGTTCAAACTGTCTGATTTTTCATTTGAACATCACGTCTCTTCATAGTTCTGATGTTACGTGGAACATCGGATCGGGTTGTATTCTTGCATAGATCGTTAGACAGTAGGTAGCCGAGATTATTCAATAGTAGGTAGCAGATTACCTGCATTAGTTGTGCTAACAGCAGTGGCAGGAGGTTGCATTTAGCGCCTGAGCCAAAGGATAAAAATCCAAGGGCTCCAATGAACTCAGTGGGCTTTTGATCAGCAGATTGAATTCGCCACATTCAGAAAAAGAAAAGGTACATGAGAAAGGCGTGCTCTACCTGGACTGCCACAATGCGTGTTTTAGGAGGTATGAAGCTAAATTATTCTAGCCCTTCCCCTCACCCCCTTCCAAAAAACCCAAAGCACTAGAAAAAAAAAAAAACAACAACTTCCAGAGCAATGGGGCTTCTAATAGCCAAGTAATTTTCTCCGTATCATTCCCATTCAATGAGCCACTTTGTCTGCTGGGTACCAATGTAAGACTCTTCCAGGAAAAAGTAAACAAAGAAAAAAACTTGTTGCTCAGGCAGTTACCCCTGCTATGCTATGGAAGATGCAGAATTCCTCCCTCATCCAGAACCTTCCACCTACATACAAAACCGTGCTGACGTTTTCCTCCATCTCAACAACTCACAGGTGCCTCTTCCCTGGGAAAGTCTTTCCACTGTCACGCTGTGGGGATGGCTGATCATAGGCAATGCAAGCCCCAAGCCTCAGCCGCCATCTGAGGCCACCATCCTCCTTTGGCCATGAGCAACAGCTCAAATTCCTTTTCAGCTTTAGCACAATCTATTCCCGAATAGCCACAGTTGCTAAAAGCTTTCTGTGTCCTGGATTGGTGGTTTGCAGGACCACCTCCTGGCTCCACGTGAGCCAAGGCTAGCGACAGATGGATTTCAGGGAGGTCATTCAGGTTTGATCCTTTGTCCCCCGAACCATCCCCACAGGCCCAGCAGCACTGAAAGTCACAGCGGGCTGTGCGTGAGCAACCTGCTCCACTGGACTTTTGCCTCAGTCTTCACTGGCAAAGACTGCAGCCACACTACCCGTGAGGCAGAAGGCAAAGGCAAGGACTGGGAAAATGAAGAACTACCCACTGTAGGTGAAGATCAAGTCTGAGACCACCTGAAGGTGCACAAGTGCATGGGATCTGATGGGCTCTAGGGAGACCTTAGAGCCCCTTCCAGTCCCTAAAAGGACCCTACAGGAGAGCTGGGAGGGACTTTTTACAAGGGCATGTAGTGATAGGATGAGGGGGAATAGTTTCAAACCGGAAGAGGGTAGATTTAGATTAGATATTAGGAAGAAGTTTTTCACTCTGAGGGTGATGAGGCTGCCCAGGGAAGTTGTGGAGGCCCCATCCCCGGAGGTGTTCAAGGCCAGGTTGGACAGGTGGAGCAACCTGGTCTGGTGGGAGGTGTCCCTGCCCAGGGCAGGGGGGGGGTGGAACTGGATGATCTTCAAGGTCCCTTCTGACCTAAACCGGTCTGTGATTTTCTGATGATAAGGAAGGAGCAAGACAAAAAGGAGGATGGGTACAGGGAGTGAGACATACAGGATGAGAGAGAAAAAGCAGGACAGGGAAGAGGCCAGAGAGACTGTGAAAAACAGAGGGATGCAGAGCGGGACAAAGAGGCAGAGAATGAAAAAAAACATCAATGTGCTTCAGGACAGAGACAAAGAAAGAGAAAAAGAGGAGCAGGGAGCAGGACAGAGAAGGAACAAGAACAAAAAAGGGACAGGTAGAATGGAAGAGAAAGAGAGGGGCCGGAGACTAGAGCAGGGGCAGGCTGCAGGATACAAGAATCGCCAGATGAAGAGAGGTACAGGGAAGCAAAAGAGTGACACCAGCGAGGGAAAGGCTGGGGGGCACAGCCACAGGGAGGTACCCAGACGCGGCAGAGGGGCGACACAGCCCCAGGGGCACAGGACTCAATGCAGTTCCTGCTCTTGGTGCTACCAGCAGAATTTGACAGTTCAGGCGCTTCTGTCTCTGCCTCTCTCAGCTCTTACAACACGAAGCTTCCCGGAGACACAGCCTCGCACATGCACACTCACACTATATGGCCGTACCATACTTTTGGTTACGGATATGGACCCCACGGTGCATGTTGCGATCAGGTCTGCTGAGGACCACTCACAGGGACCCTTCCTCACCTGGAGAGGGCGGCTGTCTCTTGTCTGCAGCTGGGGGCAGCTTCCAGCTCCATCCCCTTTGTGTCCTTCTCCAGCAGCTTCACCTTTTCTGATCAACTTCAGCTAGAGCCAGAGGCAGCCACCAACATCCCAGGGGGAGGGACGGACAACTGAGCCCTCAGCGCGGCCTTGGGGAGAGGGAGAGAACGGCGATCCCCTCAGCCGGCTCCGGGCTGGAGCCCCTCCTGCTGCAGGAGCTGCTGCAGACACCGCTCCTTCCCCGAGCAGGCGCTGACAGCACTGCGTTACCAGGGATGGAGCGCGCCTGAGGCCCAGCTGGCTGCTGCCAGGCCAGGCCATGGGGCGGCCTGGGGCTGTGGGACAGCCCTCGGGTGAGGCGCTGGGGCCGGGGCGGCTGAGGGGGGCTCAGGGGGTCGGGGGGCCCGCTGCCTCTGCCCGGCTCTGGCTGAGCGGGACCCCATCGCTGCGGGCGGTTCGGGGCGGCCCCAGCCCTCCCCTCAGGCTGCGGGGCCATGGCAGCTGCCGGCGTGCCCCGGGCAGGAACATGGCCGCCGGGCAGCCCCGTGCCCCGGGACTACAGCTCCCGGCATGCCCCGGGGCGCACCTGCTCCCAGCATGCCCAGCACGCACCTTCCCGCCCTCGGGCCCTGCGGGACACCGCCCCCGCCCCCTGCAGCAGCCATGGCCGCCTCCCCGGGGCTGCCCCGGCCCAGGGCCAGGCCCCGGAGCCCCGGTGGGGCCGGGAGGAGGGGCGGGAGGGAGGGGGAGAGCGGGGAGAGGGGTGGGACGGGGCGGTGGGGTGGGATGGGTGGAGAGGGGCGAGAGATTAGAGAGGGAGGGGAGAATACATAGGGGAGAGGGAGAGAGAGCAGAGAGAGAGGAGGGGGACGGGGAGCGGAGAGGGACAGAGGGAGGTGTGAGAAACGCGCTCACTGTATTGAATTTTAGTCCGGGGCAAATTCGGTGGAGCAAAGAATATTTATTCCAGCGCTGGGAGTTACACGGGGGATTTCTCCTCCTTTGGCTCATTTTTCCCTTTACAACCGCTTGTCTTTATTTCGTATTCCTTATAATTATTCATGTTTCTTCTTGGAACATAGTTTGCATAATCAATGAGTTTTTGGAACGCGACCCACCCCCAAATACATAATCAATGAGTTCTGGGAATGCAACCCACCCCGCAATTTACATAATCAATGGCTTCTTGCAATGCAGCCCACCCCCGAGCACGCCCCTCCCTTCCAGCGGCGCAGGCGCTGCGCTGCCTCAGGGGTCTCCTGGTGGTCGTTGGAGGGAGGTTCGAAGTCTTTATCGCCATGTCCTTCCTGCGGCTTCTTCATTCCTTACACTCCTGTGGTTATCTTAGCTAACGACACCACCCTTTGCCCTGAAAGTTTCTGTACTTCCAACTGTTGCTCTCGTCTGATACCCTGTCTAACACTATCCCTTTCCCAAACGCACAGCGAGCACAGACCCATCTTAGCTGAAGCCATAGCGAGCACACATTTATTTGAGCTGAAGCAAAATTTTTGCCAAATTACTTACTACAATTCCACCCTTTTTATCATCTAATTTTGCTGAAGCGTTTTACATTTATCTTGCAGGATTCTTCCATTTTAGCAAGAATTTGAGTGGCTTCTTCGAGGTTTTCTTCTTTTTTGGCTTTTCTCAAGATCATGATTTTCTGAGGAGTGGCTGCCACTTGCAGTCTTTGGACTACACTGTGAATTAATCTTATGAAACGGGGTATTTAAACAAGGCAGAAATAAGAAACTTTCAAAAGGCACACAGCAGAATCAGTCTTAATTTCTTCCACCAAGCGATTTTCAGTAATTCATTTCATCAACTGGCGTTTACCATTTAATTTCTTTTTTGCACCAGCACATGTTATTTTTTTTTGATATCAGCAGCGATTTCTCGTACTGCTTTTTCATTATCATCAATTTTTAAACAACAATCAGATATGTTAAATTTTCTACACATCTCTCCTTTTACTGCTAGCAGATAGTCTACTGCGAGCCGATTCTGGTTGACTGCCGCCGTTGTCTGAGTTTGTTGGTGGGTTAACAGTTTTAGTCCTGAAGCCGTTTTGTTAGTGATCAGCTCAACTACTGCTTGTAGTCTTATAATTTGATTCAGCATATAGGTGGGGGTTTATATCCCCAGCTACCGTCTTGGGCCCATGTGGCTGGTTTGTGTGTCCTGGTTGAATTACTCTCAAGGTGCAGGTCTTTCTTCAGTGAGGTGGTAATTCTGGGAATGCCCAGTTTTTACATATCCAGAACAACTCATCCGGTGCCTGCCAAAACTCTTTCATTGTATCTTCTACATTTTCTTAATATTGTGAGCTGTTTTTCATTCCTGAGAATGGATTCATACCCTCCTTCTTACGTTTAAAGAGACTATTTTTTGGTACCCGGGTGTTGTGGTTTAGGCCAAAATCCGCTACTGGGGACCTGGCGGACCCCAGATGGGACCGACAGAATGTTTTCATTAATTAAGAAACAAAGTTACTGAACCAAATTGGTTCTGGTTTACCCCAAACCAGGACACCGGGTACAATTTTTGGTTTCGTTTTGAAACGTTAGGTATGACCTTGGTTTTCAAGGAAACCAAGTTTGGGTGAAATTTGAATCTATTTTTAAGACTTTTTTTTTTTTTTTTTTTTTACATGGGGTCTCCCCCATTTGATCTGAAAAGTTCCCTCCCTCCCAAGTCAAACTGACTTTTCCAATTACTGTGGAACTTATCACTCACTTGTCAGGCCTCCTTTTTTTTTTTTTTTTTCTCATGGTGAGGGTATAATTCCATTCCAGGATTTCAATCGGACTCAAACTTGTGCCTCTCCACAGCCACTCTTCAGCCATTCAAGCTCCCCCACAGACCCAGCAGTCAGTCACATTTAATTCTTTAGCTATGTCTGTTGCTAGATTTAAAAACAAGTTTTGCCCAAGAGTGGGGAATCCTAACTCTTTTTGTAACTGTTTTTGCAGCTTCTGGTATATGCTCTCGTTTTGTACTTTTAATTTTTTTCTTCTCTGTTTTGTGACCTTTGTCATGCTCTTCACTAGTTCTTCCTTCACCATCTCTTGTACTCCCCCTCCGTCTGGAATATCCCAGTGTCCTGCCTTAGTGAAGCAGAGCCATTTTTCCCCTCTAGGACACCCTACTCCTAATCTTGTTCCGCCTATTCCTAAATTCTGTCCAACCCAATATTCTTGTCTGCCGTATTTGCACACTTTTAAACTCTCACGGGTATAACACTGGTGATTGATATGCGTGTGCACAGTCACAGTATAAAAGGATCGTCTACCCCAGGAGACCGTCTGAGAGCACTTCTGGCATTCGTTACCAGATACTAGAGATACCACTAGTGATAATACCACTAGAAGTGGAGGTCCAGCATGGCTTATACTCCTACCTCTCGTGCCTATTGGGGTGCCTCCAACAGCCGAGAAATAGTTCTTCTTGGCAGCAAGTCCAGAGGCCAACGTGGTCTTGCCCTCCATCCTCTTTAGTTCGGTATCTCTGGTCCTTGTGGCACAATAGGGTTCTATCTTTGGTCCTGGAACTCATATGGGAGTTGATATTTCGAGGATCTGTGAACGTTCTGGTTGGGTCGGTCCACATTAAGTGATTCTCTGTGGATTCTGCAACAATAATACACTTATCTATTGGGGTTGTATACTCACATTGGATACACTAAAGATCGAGGACTTGGGAGAGGTACTGCTCCTGTCTGCCACGGGGACCTAAAATGACCTTATTACAATTCTTACACTTAACCCGTGTATACGCACAACAGTTACAATCGCAGCAAAGTAGAGTCGAAGGGGTTTGGTGCTGCCCCAGTCCGAAGGCACTTTCGAGGCTTTTCCTGTCTGTTGCTCTCATGCAGCAGTACTGACTCTTATGCGCCTTCTGAAGGCTCTCCAGGGCTTTTTGCTGTCAAAGCAAAAACACGAGACTTCCTTCTCATGGTTAATTTCCATATGCGTACTTTGAATCTGTATAGATAATGCCTTCTTTTCCCTGGAGATAATCTAAAGCTCTCTTCAGAGTGTATAGTTCACAACTCTGGGCTGACTAATTTGCTGGTAATCCTCCTTCTTCAATTACTGCTTTTTTTTCCCCATCGATGACGACATAACTACTTGCTCTCTTTCCATCTATACATCAGGAGGAATCGTCTATAAAAATTTTTTTTTATATTTTTGTTGTTGTTTTTGTTGTTGTTGTTGTTTTATATATATATAGAGAGAGAGAGAGATATATGGCATCAGCGAGTTTATTAGGTCTTCTCTTATCCTGGTTTGGTAATCTATAAAGTCTAAACAATCATGTTCCATCTCCCCACTTGTCTGTCTATACAAGAATTGTGAAGGATTTGTGTTTCCGTCTATTACGAGGGTCAAATCATTCTTTTCTATTAAAATGGTTTCGTATTTCACAATTCTGGAATCTGTTAACCACCAGCCAGACTTTTGAGATAAGATAGTTCTTACAGTGTGTGTGGGGTATGTATGATTAGGGTTCTTCTGGAAGTTAATTTTTGGCTTTTTTTCTACTAATATTGCTGTGGCCACTACTTCCTGTATGCATGTGGGCCACCCCCAACATACTGGGTCTATTAATTTTGAATAGATATGTCACCGGTTTTCTTTTTCCGACGCATTCCTGCATTATGACTCCATATCCCTTCTGTCGCGTTTACAAAAAGGTGAAAGTTTTTGGGTTTTTTTTCCTAGGAAGGGGAGGGCTAAAACTAGGGCTTGTATTAACTTCTGCTTCTTTAAATTGCTTTTGTTTGTCTTCTGTCCACTGTATTGGACTTTTTTTTACAAGTTTGTCATACAGAAATTTTATTGATTGAGTGTATCCTTTAACCCATAATTTACAGTACTCTAGTAACCTTAAAATCCTCTTTATTTCTCATTTCATTTGGGGGATACTTAATGCTGTAATTTGTTCTGGATTGGTTTTTCTTGTTCTTTCACTAATTAGATGCTCTTATTTTCTTTTGTACAAACTGCAGTTTTGTTGTTGAGACTCTTAACTCTTGTTCTTCAAAAAAAAAAATTCAGCAAACGTATCGATGTCTCCTTCTGACTTTTTGCTCCCTCTCTCCTGATACCAACAGGTCATTTCCATATTGCAAGATTCTTACTCCGGGTTCTGCCTGGAACTCCTCTAAAATTTTCTCTAGCATCTGTTCAAATAGATTTGGGGATTTTGTGAATCCTTGAGGCAGGAAGGTCCAGCGGACTTGCTGCTTCTTCCCGGTGTCCGGATCTTCCCATTCAAAGGCAATTTCATAATACAAGACTTCTCAGCTCCTGAGTCTACTAAAAAGGTGTAAATTTCCTCCTGGGGGCCTAATTTCAAATTTATCAAGGGCTCACTAATTCTTTCTTCCCCCAGGAGGTAGAGCCTTTGACACCCTTAATTGGTAGTGTATTCTTCCTGTTGAGGTAACACTCGATCTCTCTCTTGCCTGGGACACTCTTTCTTAAAATGTTCTTCCTGCCCACAATAGTAACACTTTCCGCCCTCTGGGGCTCCTGATTTCATTCATATGGGCTTTTTTGAGCGGTGGCAGATGGGCTCCTTGTATCTTGTATGGTCTCATCCCTGGCCCTGGATTCTGGAGCGCTTTAGTTTTTGTTATTTCTTTTACAGTCGCTACCATTAGTTTTGCTTTTGCCCTCTGCTTCTCTTCATCACGCCTCACATATGTACTTTTTGTGCTTCTCGTAACAACTCATTGATTCTTCTCTTATGTCAGTCTTCCATCTTTTTCATTTTTTTTCTTAATATCTGGCCAGGCATGGGTGACAAAATTTACTTTTTAATAATTCCTGGCCAGCCACAGTGTCTGGGTCATTCTTAGAAAACTGCTGAATATTCCTTCGGAGCCTCTCCAACCACTCCGTCGGAGATTCCTCTTTCCCTTATTTACTTATTAAAAGTTTTGCTCACATTTGACTCCATCAGGGCTGCTTCTTTAAGTCCCCTTATAATTAACGTCGGATAATCAGACACGTTTCTCCTTCCTGCGGGGTCATTTTGATTCCAATCAGTTCTTCGTAGGGGTAACTTTTGGTCCCCCGCCACTCTATGAACGTTTTTCCTTTCTCATATTCTCATCCCTGCTAAACAAATCATTTGTCTGTCTTTCGGGGAGAACAAAGTTCCCATGATGGATTGCATTTCTTCCCAAGTGTATACATTTGGACTTAAAAATTGGTCTAATTGTTCTGACAAACTTAGGAGATCTTCCAACAATTTCTTCATTTCTTTTTTAAAGTTCTTGACTTCTGTACTGGTTAGGGGCACATTCACAAATCCTGCCCCATTTTGAACTCCTGGGATCGGGACTTCCCATAAAGGATGCAGCCCGATTGGTTCTGTCATCTTCTCATTTTCTTCCACTATGGACCTCCCCACTTCCCACCTCCATTTCCTCTGGCTTTCCCTTCTAACGGGGACCTGAGGCTCTCTTGCGCTTTCCGGAGGGTCCGGGTTATATGGGGGAGGTAAGTATTCAAGAGGATCCCAGACTGGTCTCTGGTCCTCCTCCTTCTCCTTTTGTATTTCCCATTTAAAAACCCCTGCAGCTCCTTTCCAACACGCTGCATATTCGCTCTCTTCTTCATCAAATGATTCTTTAGAGTTAACGTATACATTTAGTGCTTGACACAGCTGTCCCTCTATAGAATCATACTTTGGCCAGTACTTCTCTGGCCTTATGGGCTCTTTGGTCCATTTAAACATACAGTAATGGATCATCTTTGCTTTGTCCTTACCCCGGGTGCAGGACTCTCCTTCCTGCCCCCATTGTAACAACATCCTCCCGAATGGACTGTCCGGAGGCATTTCTGGAATTCCCTGATCAGCTTTTCCCTTAGATTCCTCTTTACTTTTCCCTTGTCCCATTTTTTTCCCCCGGGGGATCTCTCAACTCCAGCCTTTCGCTTCGTCTCTTCACCGGCCGGTCTCCTTGCGGAGATATGGAACCGCGGTTAGAAAGACTCCGCACTCGCTTCGCAGATCTAGTCCGCGTCTCACTCACACCACTCTCAATCCCCCGTCACCCAGCCGCCCGAGCAATACTTAACAGTCAATTTTCTTACCCGGGTCTCGTGCACAAGTATTATCGGCTGCCGCGGTTATCCCTGGGACCCCCCTTGTGTCCACGAGCCCCTTCACTGGGCTGTTGCCGCTGGTCCGTCACTGAGGGCGGGGAGAATCCGAGGATTGCTGAAATCGGCAGTGGCGCGCTGTCCGGGTCTACTCACCCGTCCAAGGCTCCAAACATGGGCTTCAGGTCTCCCGGACGAGCCCCCAGATTGTGAGAAACATGCTCACTGTATTGAATTTTAGTCCGGGGCAAATTCGGTGGAGCAAAGAATATTTATTACAGCGCTGGGAGTTACACG
Organism: Vanellus vanellus; assembly: GCF_965231255.1. Lineage (NCBI taxonomy): Eukaryota > Metazoa > Chordata > Aves > Charadriiformes > Charadriidae > Vanellus > Vanellus vanellus. The sequence goes on along the minus strand of NW_028128756.1, from coordinate 125,187 downwards.
GGGGATTTCTCCTCCTGTGGCTCATTTTTTCCTTCACAAACACTTGTTTTTATTTTGTATTCCTTATATTTATTCATGTTTTTTCTTGGAACATAATTTACATAATCAATGAGTTTTTGGAACACAACCCACCCCCAAATACATAATCAATGAGTTCTTGGAATGCAGCCCACCCCCGAACATGCCCCCTCCCTTCCAGCGGTGCAGGCGCTGTGCTTCCTCAGGGGTCTTCCTGACAGTCATTGGAGGGAGGCTCGAAGTCTTTACCACCATGTCCTTCTTGTGGCTTCCTCAATCTTTACACTCCTGTGGTTATCTTAGCTAACGACACCACCCTTTGCCCTGCAAGTTTCTGTACTTCCAACTGTTGCTTTCATCTGATATCCTTTCTAACGCTATCCCTTTCCCAAACACACAGCGAGCACAGACCCATCTTAGCTGAAGCCATAGAGGGCACACATTCATTTGAGCTGAAGCAAAATTCTTTTGCTAAATTACTTATTACAACAGCAACACACACTGACACACACCCCGACTGCATAGGAACACACACACTGATACAGACCAACACACACTAACATCCCACACACGCCCCCACCACACATGGAACACCCCACGTAATGCACACAGTGCTTGTGCACGTCATGCACAGAGCGTGGAAGGCGTGCACATGCAGCACGCACGCACACACACAGTGCTGGCACACACAGCCTGCCAGCATACGCACAAAATGCCCGCACACACGGCACGCGCTCGACTCAGTGAACGCATACCTGCAGTGCGCACGCTCACAGGCTCATCTACACCACACTGCACGTAAACAGTGTGCACCCACCGTGTGGGTACCGGGACACGGAGTGCACCCAGACACCGAGTGCACCCACACACAGGGCACACACGATGCGTGCACACACAGAGTGCAGCACACAAACTGACGTGCCGGCATTTCCCAGTCCCTGAAGGGCCGACAGGAGAGCTGGGGAGGGACTTTTTACAAGGGCGTGTAGTGACAGGGTGAGGGGGAATGGCTTCAAACTGGAAGAGGGGAGGTTTAGAATAGATCTTAGGAAGAAATTCTTGACTGTGAGGGTGTTGGACCCTGGCACAGGTTGCCCAGAGAAGCTGTGGCTGCCCCATCCCTGGAAGTGATCAAGGCCAGGTTGGACAGGGCTTGGAGCAACCTGGGCTGGTGGGAGGTGTCCTTGCCCAGGGCAGGGGGGTTGGAACTTGATGGTGTTCAAGGTCCCTTCCAACCTAAACCATTCTGTGATTCTGTGTGTGCGCCCAGGCGTGCGCATAGGTACGGAGTGCAGCATGTGGGTGTGCTGGACTCGTCCCACACGCACATCACCGCTTGCCTGCTGCGGCTGTAGCCAGATGGGCCCCTCAACACCCAAAACCGTGCATGCTGCCTGTAGCAGTTCTGTTCTCTGGTGTATGTGTTTTGGGAAGGCCCTGGTGGCAAAGGGCTGCAGAGAGCGGGGTGGCAGTGAACTTCCCCAAGAGGTCGCGATGCCACACAGGGCTTTTTCTGTCAGCAGGCAGCACTCGCAGCCAGGCGCTGCTGCCTGCCGCGGGGCCTGCACAGCCTTGTCCCGCAGGCAGACCGTTCAGCGGGGGTCTGTCGGGGGTGTGCCATGCCGGCTTCTGCCTCCCCTCCTGCCGGGAACCCCCCATGGTGCCCCCCCTTCTGCCAAGAGGCCACCGGGCCCGGTGCCCGGAACCAGCGACTCTGTGACATCAGCCCCGGGAACAAGAGCACCGTGGGCAGCGTGAGCACTGCGGGCACTACGTCGGCTGCGGCACTGGTGGCGACAGGCCCTCGGTTCGCTTCTTGCAGGTGCCACGTGCCGCCACTGGCAGCAATGAAACTGCTCCTTGTCGTCGTCCTGCTGGCCCTGTGCTGGCCTGTGCAAGGCGCGTGGGACAGCTGTGGGTAAGTGGCCCGAGGCTCTGGGGGGGAGCTTGGGCAACCCTGATGGGGTTCACTGGAGGGAGCCCGCTTGTCCCCCGTGGCCACAGCTTCCCCAACCCCGCCTGGGAGCCTCAGATCCTGGCCAGCACCCCGGCTGCTGGCACAGCTCCTCTACGGGGCTCAGGCAGAAACAGGGGCGCCCGCCCGCCCGCCCCAGGGGGTTCCCTGGCCCTGCTGTCCGTGCAGCGCCTTGTGGGGAGGGAAGAGGGCTGACCTTCAGCCTGAACCGCAGCACGCCGTGGAGCAGGACAGTCATGAGTTTCTGGTTACAGAGGGACCTGCGGGCTCCGGCCCATGGCTTACCAGTACGGCATGTCGCGCGTGGTGGGTGGCACCGATGCCCGTCCAGGAGCCTGGCCCTGGATCGTCAGCATCCAGGACCCCTGGGAAGCAGGCACAGGGCACATCTGTGGAGGGTCCCTCATCAGCCCACAGTGGGTGCTGACGGCAGCACACTGCTTCATCGAGGCCAGGTAAGGAGGGCCAGGGAAGGGGGCTGTCCCCACCACCCTCGCGGGTGCCCTGCGCGCAGCACCGCCTGCTACTCCCATCCCCGTTCCTGCCAGCACGCCCAGTGCCTGGGCACTGCCGAGCCCAGCCCAGAGACTGCTGAGGAGAAGGCTGGGCTCGGGCCACTGCTTCCTAGCAGCCTCCAGCGCCACATGGCTCGTGCCTAAGGCATGCCAGGGCAGTGGCAGCCTGCGTGGCACTGCTCTCCTCTCTGCCCTGGGAAGCAGAAGGCAGGGAATGGCGGGGCTGCTGCAGCACGTGGCTCCGCTCCCTCTGACCCCCCTCTCCATCTGCCTTCCAGGCACATCAGCATGTGGCGCGTGGTGATTGGGGCCACCCAGTTGACTTGGCTGGGCCCTGGGACCCAAGTGCGCCATATTAAGCGGCTGCTGGTTCACGAGCACTACAGGAATATCACGCAGAGGAACGACATCGCCCTGCTGGAGCTGGACCAGCCTGTCCAGTGCAACTACTACACCCAGCTTGCCTGTGTGCCCGACGCCTCACTTAGAGTGTCAGATCTGCGCACCTGCTACGTCAGCGGTTGGGGCGCCACCACTGCAAGATGTGAGTTCCCCAAAAGTGCTGGTGTCCTGAGTGCAAGCTCGGCACACTGGGGAGAGGGGTTGGGCTTCCCGAGAGCGGAGGCGAAAGCCGCAGTCAGGCTGTGGGGACGTATGCCTCCGGAGAGAATGGGCTGACCCACCGCCCAAAGCCAGACAGAGGGGAAACACGGGCACAGTGCCTTCAGGACGCAAAGCCAAGCCCTAGGGAAGGGGTTCACCCAGGCAGGGGGGGAGCTGCTGGGGCTTCATTGCTTTCTGTGCTCACAGCTGCAGGGTCAACGGATGTCCTGCAGGAGGCCAAGGTCCAGCTCATTGATGTCAACCTCTGCAACAGCAGCGGGTGGTACAGAGGGGCCATCCACAGCCACAACCTGTGTGCTGGCTATCCGCAGGGTGGCATCGACACCTGCCAGGTAGGACGTGCTGCAAGTCAAGCCCCGGCAGCCCCGGCAGCCCTCTCGCAACGCCCAAACATCGCCCGGCATGTGCTTGGCCTGGCAAGTCACCCTGCCACCGCTGGGTCTTCACCGCTGCTGGGGCTCACCTCCCCTTCCCCAGCTGCAGGTCCTTGCCCAGTGTCCGCCTTGTCCCAGAGCCCGGGGACGCTGCCCAGAAAGCCCATCTCGTGCTCCCGGCAGCCCATAGGTCCAGATCCCATAGCATCCCCCTTCCACACAGCCGGGAGCACTGTGCAGGGATGAGAGAGCGCCCGACCTTACAGGCCCACCACCCCCTCCCAGACAAGGCTCTGTAGGCTCCAGCGCCGGAGCAGAGCCGTTGTGTGCAGTGAGCAGAGCTCTGGCAGGTGCTGGGAGAGAGAAGGAGCCGGCCAGAGCGCTGACAGTGGCCACCCAACACCACCTCAACCCTCTCTCCTCCCCTGCAGGGTGACAGCGGTGGTCCTCTGGTGTGCAAAGACAACAACGCGGACTACTTCTGGCTTGTTGGGGTGACCAGCTGGGGGAGAGGCTGTGCCAGAGCCAAACGGCCCGGAGTCTACACCTCCACCCAGCAATTCTACGACTGGATCCTGGTCCAGATGGGACTGAGCCCAGCAGTAAGGGGTACTCCAACAGCACGGGCTTGGAGTCATTTTCTCACCGCCTCAACCCCTTATCAGAGGCCAAGGCCAACACCAACACCACCGGGCACGATTAGCTCCTGCCCATTTCCACTCCAGAAGTTGGTGGAATTCTTTACTCGGGTGCAGGAGCTGCTGCAGGTCCTGTGGGGGAAAAAGGCTTGAGCAGCGTGACGAAGAGGCTCCAGAGCAGGCCGCCCTGTTCCACGACCATTTCCTTCCGGGGCAATGCCTGCTGAGCCAAAGGCAGCCTCAGTGCCAAGGCCTGCTCTGTCCTGCCCGCGCTCCTCTGAGCGCAGAAGGGCTGATGTTGACTCGGTTGTAGAAATAAAGTTCCTGATTTTCACAGCTGAGCGTGCTTGAGTCCAATTCAGTCTCCGGTGCAAGGCAAGGACTTGCGTGCCCGGCGCCTGCCAATGAGGCTGCAGGCAGACAGCAGGGCACGAAGGGAAAGAGTGACTCCGAAGGGCTGAAACGGTGCCTGGTCAGAGAGGAGGGTGCTCAGAGCCACCATGGGGTGGAGAAGACTGGCACATGGAGGATAGGAAACAGTGATGTGCAGACAACTTTAGGCGGACACTTTAAGGCACACAGCTGGAGATTAGGGTCCAGCGTAAGCCGTAGCTAATTGAACATGGGCACAGCAAGTTTAAATCAAGGGCTGGGAGCAAGAGCGGCGTCCAGCATGGGCAGGGGAGCTGGCTCTGCTCCTTCTCCACATGAGAAATGGTGGTTTGCAGGTAGCATCTGGTTGCACTTGCTGGAACGCAGAGCAGGACAGAGTTGTGTCTACTGCCAGGGGAAGTTTCTGATGGATTTGGGACATGGAAGAGTTGACGAGGCTTTGGGTTGGGTTGACTTGGGTTGCTTGCTGCTTTCCCCCCTGTCCCCAGACCAGGTCTCGGGGGAACATCTTCCTCAGCCTTGGCTTTCTCTTCTCTTGGACCTGGAAAAGTGAAACGATGATGGAAATCAGAGCCAAACCAGACATGGTGCTCAGTTCTCGCCAATCCCCTACTTTCTGTGCAGGGGACTGATGGTGGTCACAGCACGGTTTCGGCTTTGCGGGGTTGCGGCTGCTCTGAAAGGCCGTCGGGGCCAGTTTCCCCCTACAAAGGCAGGACACGAGCAGAAACATGGCATCGGGGAGGAACTGGGGGTACCTGGGTGCCCCCGTCCGCCTCCCAGCCCCATTGTGCTGGGTTGGGGCCACAGCTCACCCCAATGCACCCTCGGGTGCCCCCGTGCTCCGTGAGGGGGGGTTTCAGGGCCTGAAGGGTTGTCCCCATGTCCCTGCCGGGCTCATTGTGGTGGCACACTGCTCTGCGTTGGGCTGGGGGTGGCTGGGAAGGGTCTGGCACACTGGGGCCGTCACTGACCCTCGTTTTCTCTCCCACCATAGAGCTCCTCGGCGTACCTCTTGGGTCTGTACGGAGCCCCCCCGGCCGGCGCCTGCTCCAGGCTGAACAACCCCAACTCTCAGCCTGTCCTCCCAGCAGAGGGGCTCCAGCCCTTCCAGCATCTCTATGGCCTCCTCTGGCCCTGCTCCAGCAGGTCCATGTCTTTCCTATGTTGGGGGCTCCAGAGCTGGACACAGTACTCCAGGTGGGGTCTCCCCAGAGTGCAGCAGAGGGGCAGAACCACATCCATCGCCCTGCTGGCCCACTTCTTCTGATGCAGCCTGGGATACTTTCTGGGCTGTGATCACTCGTTGCCATCTCATGTTGAGCTTCTCATCAGTCAGCACCCCCAGGTCCTTCTCCCCAGGGCTGCACTCCATCCATTCTCCACCCAGCCTGCATTTGGGCTTGGGATTGCCCGAACCCAGGTGCAGGAGCTTGCACTTGGCCTGGTTGAACTTCATGAGGTTGGCATGTGCCCACCTCTCCAGCCTGTCGTTAGTAGAAGGCCAGGCCTGCAGCACCCTGGTTATCACCCTGGCTCGGGTGGGGTGGGATGCTCCTGCATGGGGGGGTTGTCCTGCGCTGGGGGGGTACATCCCACCGAGGGAAGGTCTTGCCGAAGTGGGGGCTGCTCCCTCTCCCCCATCCCTCCCCAGCTTGCCCCGGCAGAAGGTCCCGAGGCCAGCGAGCGGATGGTCATCATCATGGGGCTGCCCGAGGCTCAGTTCAAGGTGCGCTGGGTGGAGGCTGTGGGTGGGGGGACAGTAGGGGCCAAGTCAAGAGCGTCCCTGTGGTCACCACTGTGCTGCCAGCCTGCCTTGGCCTCCCTCAGCGCCGGGGGAGCTCTTTGCTGGGTACCATGGTTTTGATGCTGCTGGACATGGGGACATCATCAGCTTTGGGGATGGAGGGGCACAGCGGGTGCTGCCGGATGGTTTTCCTTCCGTCCGTCTCCTCCCCAGGCCCAGGGGTGAATATTTGGGAAGCTGAGAGAGGAAAACTTCTTTAATGTGAAAGAAGAAGTGAAGCTTGAAGCCCACATCAAGGTGCCTTCCTTCGCCGCCGGCCGTGTGATAGGCAAAGGTGGTGGTGCCCCAGGGATGCAGAGTTGCCCATCACCCATCACCCCTGCCCACCCCAGGGGGACAAATCCCGGGTGCTCAGTGCTTTCAGCAATGTCTTGAACCTCAGCCCCCATGTCCTGGTGGTGGTTCTCGTTGGTCCCAAGGAAGGGGGAGAGACACAGGGTGCCTGGTGTCGTGGTGACAGCAGCATTGGAGGATTTTGGGTCTTCCACAACAGAAGCCTCTTGTGATTTGCTCCAGGTGAACGAACTGCAAAACTTAACCAGTGCGGAAGTTCATGTGCCACGAGACCAAACCCCGGACGAGAACGAGGAGGTCATTGTTAAAATCATTGCGCATTTCTTTGCCAGTCAGGTACAGTTTGGCCGTGGCTTTTCCCGATCTTCCCTGGCCGCTTTCATCCACCGAGGAAAGGCGTGGGGTGGCTGAGCCCAGCACCACCCAAGCATCCCGCTGCTCTTCTTTTGGGTGGTCCCTGTGCCCCCAAGATGCACTGAAGGTGTTTCGGCAGCTCCCCCCGGCTGTGCGAGCGCTGAAATTGAAGATTGGCTCGATTGAGCTAAAAAAAAGTGTTTTGGATGCCGTGCAGAGCAGCATCCAGGGTATGAATGGAATCCTTGGTGCTGGCAAAGCCACCCGCATCCCACCTGGGTGCAGCTTCCATAACATTGGTTCCTGTCCACTCGAGCAGGATGGCAGCCCCCCTAAAAAATTCAGGTGCTCTTGAGGAGTGATGGAGGAAGGACAACTTAAAAAAAACAAAACAAAACAAAACACCCAAAAAACGCCCCCAGAATTAATTACGGCTTGTCCAGAGTGAAAAGTTGGGAGCGGTGAGATGCTCGGGGGTGGGTGGGGGGGGGAGAAGCGGTGCCCTGACCCCCACCTCTTGCTTTTCCCCTCTCCTCCCCAAGACTGCACAGCGCAAGATGAGGGAAATGCTCCAGCAGGGGAAGCAGCAGGAGCAGAAACACGCTCCGGGAGCCCCGGCCTCGCAGCACAGCAAGGGAGGCTCCCGCCGTGCCGCCCAGCACCGCCCGATGAATGTAACCCCGCCACCGGACATCCCCCCCCTCCCCCACCCCCAGCAGGTCAGGGGAGCAAACCAAAGACCCCCCCAAACACACAGCCCCCCATTGCCCGCGGCGCTGCGAGGATGCACAGCCGAGGGGTACGGGGAGGGCTCTCTCCATCCCACAGCCTCCCCCTTCCTCCTCCCTCGCCTCCCGACGCTCTCCCTTTAGTTGGACTAACGTGGGCAGGTTTGGGTACCTCAGCACCTCACGCTTGTGTCTCCCTTTTAGAGATTTTGTGTGCCTTGGAAACCTGAGAGGTGAAGTATTCTTTTTTTTTTTAATTTTTTAATAAAAAAAGAACCGAGTTGGAAAAGCGATGGGGATAGGCAGCACTCTGGTCATTCTCTCCGGGGCGTTGTGGAGGAAGGCTGCCAGTCTTCCTCCCAGTGTACTTTTCCCCGTTGGCTCCAGACTGCTGCTGGGGCTGAGCTCTGAGCCGCCAGAGCGGTTCTCAGCAGACGGTCACTCGGCGCAGACAATGAGGCCCTGAATAGCCCTTCCTGTGCTCTTGATGGCTCCGGACGGCTCTGCTCCTCTGCTGCTTCTAAGGTGGGGCTGCCCCAGTGCCCTCACTCAGGAGCCCTTTGTCTGTGCAGGTCTCACTTGTGACAGGGGGTGGGGGTGTTGCCAAACTAACTGCTGTGCTGCGATGTGTGAGTGGGTGTTCCTGCCCGTGTCAGTGCCAGAGCTCTTCCGTAGGCTCCTTCTGCCAGCGGAGAGCCAGGGGCCGCTCCTTGAGGAGAGAGCTTGTTTAAAAAGAGAAAAAAAAAAAAGGGGGGGCGGGGAGGGGAAAAAAAAAGTGGGAAAAGAAAAGAGGGGGAAAAAGTGAAAAAAGGGGGAAAAAGTGAAAAAAGAGAAAAACAAAAACAGGGGAAAAAAGGGAGAAACAGAGAAAAAGGGAGGGAAAAGGAAAAAAAAAGGAAAAAGAGAAAAAAGGGGAAAAAGTGAACAAAGAAAAAGAAAAACAGGGGGGAAGGGAAAACAGAAAAAAGGGTGGGAAAGCAAAAAAAAAGGGAAAAAGGAAAAAGGGGAAAAAAGGAGGGGGAAGCAAAAAACAAAAGAAGAAAAAGGGAAAACGGAAAAAAACCCCACATATTAAAAAAGAAAGGTAGAAAAGAAAAAAAAAAAAAACAAACAAACCAAGGAAGGAAAGTGGGAACAGCCGCCGGGCAGGAGGAGGGACAGGAGCCGGGGGAGGGGGGGGGAGGGGGGGGGAGGTGGCGGTGCCAGCGCCGGCCCCGGGGGCTGCGACACCACGTTTTTGTCCTCTACTGCAAAGTGTTCTGTGAAAAACAACCAACCAAATCCCACCCACCGACAACATCAAAACCCAAAGAGAAATCTCTCCAGCTCACACGAGCCTGAGCTCGCTCTCCGTTGCTCTCTTTCCAGTGTCTCGGGGGGGTCACGGCCGAGCTGAGATTGGGGGGGGGTGGTGGTGGGAGTTTGCCCCATGGCTGTGATGGGGGGAGAAGGGGTGGGTGGGGAGTGAGGGATGTGGTGTGGGTTTTTTTGGGGGTGGTGGTGGTTTCTTGCCAGGCGTCGCTTTACCCAGTGGCTCGGGGAGGCGTTGGCATCAGGAAGCCTGTGCTAAAGCGGGGTGGGGGCCTCGCCGCAGTTGGTTAGCAGAGCCAAAGTGGTTACTAATGGTTATTAATGGTGCACTAATTACGCCCGTGTAACTGGGAAGCTCAGATGCCCCCTAACCACCCCCCCCCGGTGCTTCTCTAGCCAGGCGAGCGCTGGGCGTCCCCCCGCAGGAGAGGAGCGCACCTCCAGGGTGGGTGGAAGGGCGTCAGCCAACGGGGAGAGGACCAAGATGGGGCTTGGGTGTCCCTTGGGGTGGCCGGGTGGCGGGGTAGGGCTGCCACGATGAGGGACACCCCCACGCCTTTCTCCATGGCTCCCAGAGCTCTGCTCCCTCCCTCCCTCCCTCCCACCCATCCAGTGCCACCGGAGAGGTGGTGACCCCCCTCCCGGGGTGGGCAGGGGCTGGTGCCACCCCATCTAACACCTCAACGCACCAAAGCACCTCACTGGGGGAGGGACCCTGTGCCTGGTAGCCCCGTGCGCCCCAGCACTGTAAGGATGGGGCTGAGCCCCCACCACGGCCACCCTGTGCACAAGGACCATGTCACAGGGCACATGGCAGCATGCCAAGTGTGCAAAGCCAGAGGAGGAACATCTCCTCCAGCCCCGCTGAGGGCAGCAGCGGTGTCACTCGCGCTGTGGCTCTACCCACGCTCTCCCGGCAGCACGGGAAAGCGCAAGCTCGTCACCTCCCAAAGGCCACTTCCTAACGAGAAGCGAGGCCCAGCTCCTGCACAACACGGCTGGCCCAAAGCGGGATGATTCTGCCCCCTGGGGTGGTCTCAGGGGAGCTGGTGGGCACATATGGACATGCCGAAGGGCCAGAGCCCACCCTGTGACGCTGTAGGCAGAGGGGACAGTGGTACCTGGACAATGTCCCCACCGCCTCACACACGGAGGCTTTCAGCAGTCACAGCCACCTGGGCGCTGCCAAGGGGGCAGCAGGGGCTCCCCATGGGGGGTTTACAGAACACAGAGAGCGTCCGTACACCACTAACCCCTCTCCAGGGGCGGATTTTCGGGATGCTGCTTGCTCATCTCGCCGCTGAACGACACCCCGATTGCCCCTTCAGCACGTTGTGACCATCGCTTCGTGGCTTTTGTGCTCCGATACTCATCCTGGCTCCAATCCTCTTCCTGGGGGATTGTGAGGGAGCGAAAAACCACATCGCTACATCCAACTTTTTTTCAGTTAAATAAAAAGAAAGAATAAATCACCCTCTCTCATTACCAGGTAGAGTTTCGTTCCAGTCAGGCTCTTTTTATTAAAATAAATATTTTAAACATATAAAGAAATAAATACTTCTCTTTTCACATTAAATAACTCCCTGGAGACAGCAAAAAAAAAAAAAAAACCACCACCAGAGTTACTGTCTCCAAAATAAGGGGGGGTAAGGGGGGGGAAAAAACCATCTTAATTTCTACTTCATAACCTAAAGAGGAAAATTCGTCTAAGAAATGTAACTAAAGCTTTAAGAAATGCAACTAAGATCTAAGAAATGTAACTAAAGGTCTAAGAAATGTAACAAAGGTCTAAGAAATGTAACAAAGGTCTAAGAAATGTCACTAAATAAGAACTCTAATTGTCCACGTGTCACAGCAGCTGTTGATGGATTATCTCCCACACCATCTTCTTGCGGAAGTACGGCATGTGACTCTGAAAAGAGAAGAGAAATCCATTAAATAACGACGTCACAGCAGAAAGAGGCGGCAAACAGGCATAAACGCCCAGCGGAGTCCTTAATAGGAAGTTCCCTTTAAGAACTGTCAACTGTTTGGGTACAACACCCCACGCGGCCCCTAAGAGGGTGACAAGACAACCCGACAAAAACAGATTGACTTGACCGCGCGACAGCTTACAAGCACACTAACAAAAGACCGGTATAAAACAAAATCAATAAAAATAAGCGGCGGCAGTATCTTGCCCAAGAGGAATCTCACCGGCAGCAGCTCCCAAAGGCGGGGATGGAGAACCACAACTCTGCCCTGCCCAGGCCACTTGGAAGTTCTGACCCCAGCAACTACGCACCGAAACGGGGCACGAAACCTCAGCCCCTGCCCCGGACACAATTAAGAGCTGCTGCGTAACCTCCCCGGCTCCTGTCCCTGCGCGAAAGGGGCTGGAGGGGTTTATGACCTTCACTCACCTGGGTAAAGTTGAACGGTTTCTCTCTGGCGATGTAATCTGCGTATTTGCACATAAAGACACCGCAGTCGCTTCCGTTCAGCTGCTGAGGGATCTCCTAAGGAATGCAAAGAAGATGGAGGATTTCCCTCTGTCTCAAAAGAAAAGCAACTCGGAAGTAGCGCACATTACCCACACCGACACTGCGCTCACCGCACACTCCTGACCCTACTTGCGTAATCCCGAATACCCACTCCCGCCCACGAGGAACAGACCCAGTTCACTGCACACCATCCCTCCCCTCTGCCTCCCGGACTTGGACACTACAATCCAAATTCTTGGCAGGCCCAGAAGGCGCAGCAGCCCTCCTCCCTGCGAGGCCTCTCAAGGTTCGCATGGCGTCTTTCTCAAGTGACCTTTCTTAAATCCAGTCTTTAGGGACCGCTTTTTACTATTAACTCCTCGAGAAACATCAGCTCAACCCTTTGCTTTGTCACGTGCCAGGATCTGGGCCCCAAAGAAGCACTGACAGTTCCCATTTCAAACCCAAGGGGTGCTCACGTACACGTGGCTCCATGCTGTGAAGAGTCCACTCCAAAACATTCAGCTCCAGGTTTCTTTTTTCCCGGCTTTCTTTTTGCAGGTATCGGCTGGTTAAAACAAAAGGGAAAAAAAAAAAATCCCTTTTCATCTCTGTAATTTAGGCCAACAACAAAACAAAGCGGCTGAAGGATCACAGGAAGACGAACGGCAGGATGGTAAAACATCAGAGGATCCTCACAGCAGCTGATTTAAGGCTGATTTGGGAGGAAACTTCCCAATCTTCAATTTACAAACACGGGGAGAGGCTGTGAGCTAATGGTCAAGAACGAGACCAACAATTCCAACAGAGACTTCCACACAAACCTAAGTTCATTGCTTCGGAGAGGTCAAAAAACCCCAAATCACATGTTACTAGAGGAAAAAGAGAAAAACCAAGCAAGGAACCGTAATGCCATAATTCCACCGAGTGCCTTGATCCCACACCCTGCGCGCACCTCTGGAAGAACTAATACAGAAGCTTTTGGGCCAACCCCTCTGGCTGAGGAAGTTCTCAAGCCACGGGGTGCTGGAAGAACCCTCTCGAGGTAAAAAACTATTTGATGCAGACCTATTGTTATGCCCTTTCCCAGGCACGGGCTGTTAACTGTTCAGGAGAGCACCGGACTGAAGCAACACGCGGTTCGTCTCTGTGGGGAGGCTCTCAGGCTACAAAGCTGTCGGCTTAAGGGTTTTGACTACTCCTGCATCAGCAGCAAAGACATCTAAGGATGCCCGCTTGCACAAGCCGCACCCATTCCATTGGAGGTGTATCCGTGCCAGCTGATAACACCCGGAAAGGTGTATGATGGAAACGTGCCACACGGTATCTGTCTCGAAGGGGAATGTCAGAAATACAAGTAAAACCCAGTAGGGACACAAAGGTGGCTTGCTGGGGGACGCCGGAGGGAAATACGGTGGCTTTGTGTAAGACACTGAACAGAAGAGGTAGAGACAACCTGAGAAGGAGCACGTTACAGAGCTCACTACTGTAGAAAGGACGAACAGCACAAGTAGGGGGGGGAAACAGGTCTTGAGAGAAGAAAAGGCTAAAAGAGCGTAGCTGAGAGTAAGAGTGTCGGCGCAGCTGATCACAAAGAGGAGCGTATATACCCCGGGACACCAACATTACTGAGCTGCCATCTGAAAGTTCTTAAAGAAGGAGGAGTGAAAAAGCTCTTGGAAGAACCACATTCCTTTTACAGTCTGGTTGGTATCTTGAAACATCCTGAAATCCCTGAAATCCTTCCCTCCCATCAACAGCCCGGTTTTACTGATTACTAACAAAGTCGGCACATGTGTGCCATGGGGCTATGGCGTATTTGGCTGTGCCTATCACGGGAAGGTGGCAGAATCCAGGCACCCCAGACCCTGGGCGGAGGGGTCGCTGTGACACCAGATAAGCAGTTGATGCCAGACAACTCGCAGCAAGCAACTCCAAGATTCCTGCTTGGTTATCTACAAGCCATGTGAAAACTTGCAGTCGCCTTACAGGGACTAAATCTAAAAACCCTCTCCTCATTCACACCATAAAAGCAGTGACGGAGCGGTTACTTACAGCAAAGTCTGACAAATCTTGTCCCCTTTCTGGCCCAGAGAGTCCAAGTATGTGATGGTCTTCTTCCTGAGATCTATGACCTGTTATTAAAAGGTGATCGTGAGACAAAGCACAACCTTGTGCCGCACACCCTCCAACACCTAAATGACTTCTCTTGCCAGTTTTTGCTCCCTGTCCAATTCTAAAGAAAAAGCCTGTGGGACTCACGGCTAGTGTCCAGTGGGCTCGCAAGTTCACAGGCACGAAGATGATGTCCTGCTTGAAGACATCCACACTTCTGGTCCATCTTCTTACTGCGTCGTAACCCCCAGATGTTAGTTTGGGATAAAAGAAAGTACTGAAAGCGTGGACCGCTGGATAGCCTTCCTTCTTGCCTCTTTCCATCAGAAGACCCATGTAGAAATTAACGACCTGTACCATAAAGAGGAAACGTGAGGTGTAAACATATGACGCTGCCTTCCCCAACCAAAAATACAGCACCACCTCTTTTCTGGCCACCCTTAAGCACACAGCGGAGAGAACTCCAGCCTCAGCTGTCAGCTTTTGTTCCCAGAATTTCACACGGGGCTACATCGGCAGTTTGATCAAAACACCTGCCCCCCATGCCAATAACCCGGACGAACTCCTAGAAGCTGCGTCATACAAGAAGTAACGGAACTTCCCGAAACGCTCGACCCTTCAATACCTCAAATAAGACCTGTACAGAGATTTCTAGGCTCTGCTGCGGAGGTCGTCAAAGAACATTGACGAGACTTCTGTACACGGCGGAGGGGTATTTTTCAATAAAGGCTGAATGAGACTGTCCCTGTGCTGCAGCTGGTTTTACCTCATCATTTAGCCAGCAAAGGTTCCTGAGCGTGCGGATGTCCTCACGAGTGACCTTTAGTTTGAAGGCACTGCTCATGATCTCATCTGGCTCACCTCTGCCAAATGCGGCACTGACCTCTCTCTCCATGGCCTGAAAGGAACAATTCAATGGGGAAGGACTTGTGAAACAGAGCATGGAGCACGCTGACCTGGGGGCAGCTTTCCACTGAAACACGGCCTGTAAATTCAGCTCAGGTGACAAAGCAACTGCCTCCGACGGTTTCTTGGCTAAGTCAGCGATAGCGCTTTTGCCTTGCTTGGTTGGTTTCAGCATCCCAACTTTGAACTTTAGAGCCCAGGCTTGCTGCCATTTCTTTTCACCAAGGACGTTGGGATAAAACCCATAAACTCAGCAAACACGCTAAAGCAGCTGAAGATGGAACACAACTCTGGCAAACCCCTTTCCCACATGCTCCCGCAGCCCTCGCAATACCCAGGTTTAAGCCAACCCCAGGGGGCATCCTCCGTACCGAGGCAGCTAAGTCAGGAGCCTGAAAGAGTGTGAAGGTGGGGGACTTCAAAGGGAACAGCAAAGGGGGAAACTGAGGCAGCTACACTGGAGTCAGGCAATGAGGAATCCAGCTTGTGCACGCAACTGGTCCCAATTTGAACGTTCCCATCTAAGTCTGCCTAGGGAATGCAAAGAAACCACTACAAATGGTGGTATAAAACACTCTGATCTGCAATAGCATCTCCTTGCTTGAATCTGGGCGAGCAAAATAAGAAAACCACCCGGTTTCCCTTGTACCCAGCATCAACGCTGCAGACTTTGTAAACTCTGCATTTGCTCGCCCTTTCCAAGTCAATCTTCAACAGGCAGGAAAAGGTGGGGGGAGCTCAATTAGACTGCAACTCCGAAGAATAAAAGCAGCCAAAATTCATACAAGCAGGGGAAACTGAACTCCCACTCCCCGGTGGACGGCACCACGGATCAGCACAAGCTGATCTTTCAGGTTCTATCACCACTGTAGGACAAGAGGCACATCCAATATAACTGGATGAGTCGGGTTAGCACTGCTCTGGAGACTGGTGTTCAACCTGGACTCATTTTTTGTCCTGGTAACAGAAGGCCCACAAACCCTCAGGGCAGCACAACTGAAGGAGCGCGGGGAGCACACGAAATCCTTCAAACCAGCTTTAGTGCTGACCCTCGCACTGCGAAGTCACAGCCACAGACACTCGCTAACAGGTTCAATGCAAGTTCTTCAGATTTCAAAGAGCCTTAAGAACCACCGAGAATAAGAGGAGTTCCCTGCAGCTCTGTCACAACCTTCTCTTTTGTCTCACAGACTGTCGGCTACGGTACCTCTGTGAGCGGAGGAAAGCATTCCGCTGTTTTTCCCAGGCTTGGCATTTTCTTTTCTTCCACATTGAGGCTGGCTGACTTTGTGGACCGAACACATGTAGGATGTCCTTGGAATAACGCATCTTCTGAGATTTCAGCTCCACGCTGCCTCTGTTAGACAAACGGACGTTAAGCTAGCAATCAAGCACAGATTTGTTTGCTCGGGGACAGGACAGAAAATCTTGCTTATATAGGAAACTGGAAGGGTTTTTGTACACACATCCAAACAGCAAACCCCAAAGTTACTTATTATTGACGACTGCATTCCAACTGTGCACCCATGGAGTGCTGCACTCGGAGGCAAGAGAGGCAGAGAGCTCGTTTGGCTTGGGCTAGCGTTAAGAACCCCAGCAAAGCCTCCACGTGTAGGTATCAAGTTGAGAGTGAGATTACGATTTCTGATTTCCATGATTAAAATTTTATTTTTGACCTCAGTCCTGACCAGAGGTGAAAGTCGGAGATGTACTTCCCATCCCAGCAAACAAGATACGACTAAAGACACCCCAGTCCAGCTTTGCAGGTCAACTAAGGCTGTGCGCTAAAGATTTTGAGGCTATACCCAACACATTAAAGGGGAAGAATCAAAATGCTATAGTGTAGTGTGCTCCTAATAGTCCAGAAACAAAATTAACGGCAGAGGAAAACACTTTGCCATAGCGCTACTCATCTAATAATGCTCCCGCTTTCCCGGGGAAAAACAACCTGGGCAAATACAGATATTGTTGAGTAAGTCATGTGAAGTGAAGAGCGCTGAAGTTTCTGATCACAAATAGCTGTATTTTCCTTGTGAAAAACACAAGCTTACCCCTGCGATGGTTTGTTTTGCTGCTCCTTCCTCTTCCTCAGAGTTTTCCTCTGGTGTGCAGTACCTGCCAGGAGAGGGAGAGAGAGAAGTGAGCTTTGTATCCGTCCTCTCCCACGGAATTCTCAAGAATTCACCTTCTGGACAAGAAAGGCTTTTTCAAGGCTTATTCTGACTACAGCCCCGGTTGCACACATCAACATGTGACAATATCGTCTCAACTTCCAGCACCGTTCTTTCTTAGCAGCAAGACTGGGATAGAATGAAGAGCTGGGAGCTTTGGAATTATTTTTTTTTTCCATCTACTTGTACAAGACTTCTTTTGTTTCTCTTTATCAGTTGCATTATTTAGAAAACAGAGAAGCAACCAGCACTTCCTCTATCGAGGGCTTTGTGATCTACTGCTGATAAACACTGCACGCTGGGTGTTCTACTGCAAGGTGTAACAGGAACATCTGCAACTAGACTTGCATCCAAACAGAGTGAGCTTCGGGAAACTAAGACCAGTACATTGAATTCCAAATGGGACAGCCACAGGATGTTTACTTGCCTTCTACAGGCCAGTCAAGAGAGTGACTATCCCCATTTGGAGAGCATTATCATTCAAACCACACAGACTCTGAAGAGCAAACAAATACACAGACATTGAAGTTGTCCAGATATATGTCCCTGCTTCAAAAACAAGAATTCGCATTGTCACCAAAAGACCCCTTCCAGAGAGGCCACTGGCCTCTCAAACCCAACTGCACGCTGCCTTTTTCCCCCTCCTAGTCAAACCCCACGCATCCTCTAAGTCCCAAAAACTGCCTCAAGTCCCACCAGGCTTTACAAGCTCTCTCATCCTTATGCTCAGGATGCAAGTTTCCAAGTGAAAGAAATGAAATGTCAGCTCCTTGATGGCTCAGCAGAACGACTCACAAACAAAAACGGATTCTGCACATCCAAGGACAACTTGGGACGGCCACCACTCGCGCCCTTACTGGCTTTCTTCCCACAGCAAACACCACACCAGCACAACCCTCTTTGTCACGCAGCACGGCTCTCGCATGGCAGCTGTGTTGGAGATGCAACTGGCTTGCGAGCAATTCCAGAGCTGCAAGCTAGCTACTCCTCTTTCACAGCACTGAGACGATCACATACCATCGGTCATCTTCAAGACTCTACCAGAGGCTGAGAGACACACGCATGCAGAGCCAAAAGAAACAAGAACCATCATTAAAAGAGACTCTACCTGATCATATCATCTCTCTGCGACCACTGTGGGCAGCAAACATCTATACATTCGACACCTGCACAGAAAAGCAGTAGGAAGAAAACAAGAAGTCGACTTTGAATCACCATCAGATATAGACAGCTCTCCATTTCTGAGTGATAAATAAAAAAACCCAAAACTTTTAATGCTGACTGTATGGTCAGGAGGTTTGAATTCTGGCAAGCACTTTGAACTTGGAACATCATCTGCCAGTGTATAAGAAATGCCCTATTCTGATTTGAAGTCTACCTACAAAGTGTAACGGATTGGAATCATGGGGATACTCACTGGTCCTTAGTGTTGGACGTGGATAGACCTCTCCTCCGTATTTTGGTTCTTCCAGGTGACTCACAGTCGTCACTGGTTCCTTAGAGGAGGCTTGAACACTTTGGGGCAGGAAACAAACAACAGAGGAGAATCACAATTTTTATATGTGGGGCATTTGTTATCAGTGTATACCAATTCACGGTGGCTTTTGGGGTTTTTCTTTGAAAAGAAAAAAATATTCTTTGCACATCCGACAAATATCTGCATCAACCTGAGGAGGCCACTTTACTCTGTGGGACAAGACAGCGTTCATTTCAACCAGCCTTGACCAATTCTGCTCAATCTATTTGTTAAAGATTATGCTGACAGTGAGAATGGCAATGTCCACAACATCCATACTGCTGGGACATTTTACTTCAGACCTGCCCTGCTCTGACCTCAGGGACTATATACTCAGTAGCAGTTGGAGTGCATTAGACACGTTCCCCAGGAACCTTCTCTGGTTTACCTTCCTCTGAAAGGAATCTCTTTCTCATGCTCCAGATCTGCTCCAAAATATGAGCCAAACCACAATAAGCAATGACTGGCAGATTAGACGCCCAAAGCAGAGTCTTGACCCGCTCTCAAATGCTATTGCCATTGCACTTAAAATTACATGAGATACTGTTTTCTCTATCATTTTCATGGTATGGATTTTCATCTGAAGTGGCAGATTATGGCGCAGCACGCTCCTTCATGGGCGGCCTCAGTGGTAAGAAGCTGTCTGGAGCAGCTTTGATGCTCTGTTTGCCTTTCCGGCTTGTGCTGAAAACATCAACAGCAAAATAAATCGTATCCAGAGAACATTCCAATATGCACCTCCACCACCAACTACTTTGTCAAGCACGTACACCGATGACGATGGAGACAGACAAGAGATGTTCATGACTTTCAGATGAAGACCTGCTGTCTTCAACTGGGGAAGTACAGAGAAGTAAAAGTGAAAATCACAACTGCCTTGAAGATACGCTGTTGATTGTGTCCTCAGCCTCCTCTCAAGTTCAACACTTCCTCTTACCGCAGACCTTTAATCTCTAGCTGATCTCCTGTGTCAATTAAGTAGCTGGGTTTAAAGAAAAAGTTGAAAATTGGTTCTTCGGGGGGGAAGCAGCTGGAGACCTCCCTTACCATAGGCAGTAAACCTTTCGGGGAAGAAGTTCAAAGAAAACAGAAGGATTTTTACCTCAGACGTGGAATTATCTTGTGAGGATGGGATAGTGTTTCCTTAGTCAAGTAAGCATGGGTTCCACACGGCATTTGACCTACGAGAGAAGAGTGTAAGGCATCAGGAACTATGAAAGGGAACTGAAGAGGTTCATGAGTTTACAGTAATGAGCTTCACCAAAGATAAATTTTCATTGTCTCTCTCACATCATAATATCATTTGTGTTATGTCACTTGACGACATTTTCAGGTTTTCACACCAGCAACTACAGCAAGTTGTGTGCACAAGGTATTGCCAGCCAAAACCTGAAATACAAAAGGCTTCTCGGGATCTACTACCTAAAAGGAGCATTGAAAACAATTTACTTCTGGCAAGCTAACAGTGGACGGATCAGAATGGAAGGACTGCATCCAAGGCAGCTCTGGCACTGAGATGACAAGACAAACGCCCGGCCCCACTCCAGAAGCAATG
The DNA here is from genome assembly GCF_965231255.1 of Vanellus vanellus. Taxonomy (NCBI): domain Eukaryota; kingdom Metazoa; phylum Chordata; class Aves; order Charadriiformes; family Charadriidae; genus Vanellus; species Vanellus vanellus. The sequence continues at coordinate 105,431 of NW_028128756.1, read as the reverse complement.
CAAGGATGCAGGTAAGAAACAGAGGTCACGCTCAAGTCTTCCCAGATGCTGCCTCGTCCCGTGCCTGCAATAATCCGTACAGAACCCTAGGGGTAGGCTTGGACGGTACACAAGGTAGGGTGAAAATGAAACAAGTCGTATAACTTGATGTCAGCCTTACCAATTTGCAGCATTGCTACATCGAGCGATGAAAATCTTGGTCTTTTACTTGAAGGCTCAAAAGAAGTGGACCGAATCTTAAAAGAAAACATAAAAAGTACCAACGTGAGTGTAACCTGAATGTGAATCCTAGCAAACACACTTCCTGAAACTTAGTCAGCTCTGCTATGACTTGGGGACCATGACTTGCTGGTTCAGATTGCAGTAGAATGCCAATCTTTGCAGGACCTTTGACAGGGACACTTTAATTTTTGAATACAGGCTCTCATACGTGCAGTCAGCTCCTAAACATTCCAAAGTGTGATAGCTCAGCCCTTGAAAAATATATTTTGTACAAATAAGAGTTAACGACTCTCTCAGGAATGAAGAATTAGAGCCCGACAGTCTCTTAGCCCTCTTACCCCATGGGGCAATAAGAAAAATAGCACTACACCTTTGAACCAAACTAGGGAGTCAAGCAGTCGGTGGCTCATTTTTACAGAGCCAAAGTCCTACAGGAATCCTCTCATGGATCGATGGAGCAGAAAGAGGTCTATCCACAGGAAGTATGCAGTTTTTCTTGTCAGGTAGTGTATTTTGATGCCTTAACCGCAAGCTCGAGAAAGAGAATAACAGTTTACAAACACACTAAAACTATAAACTTGAACAAGTGTCAAGTATCTAGAAGACAACACACATTTTGCTCCTTCCGCAGCTGCCAGTGCCGGAGTAGAGGACACAGACTTGAGTAAGGCAAACCCAGCCCACATTATAGCTGCCTGCTAGAAATGGAAAAGAACCACCTACTGCTGTACAGGCTCCGAGCAGGCTCAACCTCAAGATGCATTAGGGAGAGCCGCTTGCTCTCGCACCTTGCACAGATCCTAATATTTCAAACCCCTCGCTAACCTCTTCCGCAGACTCTGTGCCTGGAGCATCTTCGCTGACGGAAGCCGCCAGGCGTTTGGTTGCCTTGGTTGGCAACTGCACCACAGCAGAAACTTCTTCAGCTTTCTCCTTCCGCTCAGAGATGGCATAATCTAAAAAACAAAGACAGGCCATAGAAGAACAGGATAGAAAACCAACAAAGGTACATTGCGAATACAGCCAGGAGGGAGCACACAGCTTTGATTTAAAATACTCTTTCTGCTGACACGCACGGGCTCACCGCCAGAGACCTGGGCTATCTCCTGCTGGCAGTAAAAGGACTGTGCCCTGCCACAGTCACCGCAGATAATGTCACACATAGGGCTAAGGGCTACCGTACACCCTCAAGCCATTGGCTATAGGGATAGATAGCCACAAGGAAAGAACAGCTTGAAAAGCCACAGTTTCAGGAACAATGCCAGAGCACAAAAGCCAGACTTTTCCAAGGGACACGAAACCTCAGAAAAATCAGGCATATTCAATACTTCTGTAATGTGCAATACCTGATGTTCTCTTTTTCGGCGGACTCTCGTCACCATCGTCCACAGGTATCCAAACGCTGAGGAAAGAACACACACAACAGTGTTTTGCAGCCCTAGGGAAGCTCCCAACAGGCTGACTTCCCTTCACAGGGCCCAAACTTCCAAAGTTACTTTTCCTATCCCAAAGGTCTCCCCCTCCAAGCGCCCCTGGGATCATCTCAGGCACATACACCTAACTGCACCCCTCCTCAACACCCCCCAACCTCTCCCAGCCAACGACCGCTCTCAGAGAGCTAATTATCCCGCTGGAGCACATTAGGCCTCTTTTTCTCATTCGGTTAATGCTCCCTAACTTTTTACATTTGTTCCCATCGCCAAAAACTTAAGTTCATATGTAAAGCTCTCCTCTTTCCTCGGGGAAAGCAGCACACCAGAGATTACTACGCCATCTCATTTCGTAAATCACTACACTGAGTTGCAAAGAAAAGTCTAAGGAGGACGGGAAATAAAAGGTGGCAAAGCAACTCGTGCATACACCCACTTCAATCACTTTTTCCTTTGGGAATGGAGCACAAAGGTTGCTCCTAGGTGGGTTTTTGCCTCTATTTGCCCTCCCAAATGTCATGACAGACGGCAAGGATTCTTTGAAGAATTCTATGGTCTTTCTTACACAAAGGAATTTCTTTTAAACTGTTACGCCCCCAAACCCTGCTGATATCATTGCTTCTGGACTATCTTCTCTCTGTATCAGGAGCACAAAGAAGTCCCTAACGGCACCTTTCATACAATGTCAAAAGTATTGGCTATTTCTACGCTATTAAAGTCAGGCAGAAAATATTGGGGGGTAGGCATTAGAGGCAAATATCTTCCCTTAAAATGCATTCTTCCTCAGCGTATTTCATACTTCAGAAGGCAAAAGTAAAGAAGGCAAAATCTTTGTATCCTCCTGCTCAATTGTTCGCAGGAGCTAACTCCTTCTGAGCTGCTCTCCAGGCTCAAGGCTACGTCCTGAGAGAAGCGCAGTTTCAATACCTGACTGCGGTTACGGCAACTGCCTGTGAACAGAAATGCCGCTTTCTCCAGCTTTACCAGAGCACCTGGCACCTGGGAGAGCATTGTTTTGTCCTTTTTTACTTTACCAGACACTTGGAGGTTTAGAATCAGTTTGAGGGTGAGAAAAGAGGAATTCTCTCCTGGGAATTTGTACTAAGCTGCTCCCCGCTCCTTCACCACTCCAAGTCTCCACCCCCTCTTTTTCCCTTTTCAAGCCCCCGCTGTGCAGACGGAAAGCCAACGAGGGGGTGGCTTTGCCCACGGATTTGGGGGGAACATCTGGAAGCCACAGTCATCTCAGCATCACAGGGGAACGACTCTGACTGCGGCCCGGGGCGAGCCCACAGCGGCAGGAGCCACAGCCGCCGCACAGGGCCGGAAGGACGGGGCTGCCGGGCTGGGAGAGGGCGGGGGGGGCACGGGGCTGCCGGGGCCCACCACGAGCCCCACCGCCCCGGAGGGGGGGCTCTGGGCGGGCAGAGGGGCCGAGGCCAGAGCCAGGGGAGCCCCAGAGCAAGACCCCGCCCTGCACCCGAGCCCACAGAGCGACTAACGCCGCTCCCGGCCGAGGAGAGCCGGCTGAGGCGCCGGGCGGGCTCCCGCCAAGGAGGCCCCGGGGGTCCCGCAGGCCCCAGGCAAGGGGGGGGGGGAGTGGGCGCCGGGGCGATACCCGGGGGCGGCCCTGAGGCGGCGGGGCGGCTCGCTGACCTGGGGGGCGGCCTCTTGTGCGGCGGCGGGGCCGGGGGCGGCGAGGAGGGCGACGAGGACCCCCCACAGCCATCGGTACAGGGGCGGCTGAGGGGGGAGAGAGGGGCGGGGCGATGGGTGCGCGCAGGCGCGCCGCCGTCTGTGCTCTGCCTGAGGGGGCCGTTAAGGGCCGCCCGGCCCGCTTCTGCCCTGCCCTGCGGTGGGGCCGGGCCGGCGCCGTCCCGCCTCGCCCTCCTGTGTCTGGGGCAGGCGCTGGCCCTTCTCCGAAAGCCCCGAGCCGGGCCCCGGCTGGCAGCTGGGCGCCGGGAGGCGGGGGGTGCCCGGAGGCGCGGAAGAGGCCCTCAGGGAGAGGCCCCCACAGAGGCCGGAGGGGGCCCCCCAGAAGCCCTCCAGAGACGGAGGGGCCCCCCCGAGAGCGGAGAAGCCTTTCGGCGTCCCGCAGGACTGAGGCGAGCGGCACCGCCCGGCGGCGCGGGCTCTTGCGCGCCCCCTCCTGCCTCCTCTGCCCGCGGTGGATGAGGGAACGCCAGTCCCGGGCTTACCGAGCCCTTTCCTCCGCGCTCGCACGGCGCTTTGCGCCCCTCTGGCGCGGAGCTCCGGTGGCCGCATCCGGCTGCGCCATGGCTGCGGCGCGACTGGAAGGACGCGGACTGCGTTCGGCGTTCCACCATGGTGAGCGGCTGCGATGGAGCGGCGCCCGACCGCCGGCCGCAGGCAGCCCCGCTCGAGCCGCTGCTGCGGGGGCCGGCGAGCGTGTGGTGAGCGCTGAGCTGTGTGCAGGGGGTTGGCTGGCTCTTGGGGCACTGCCTCGCCCTGCCCTTGCTCCTAAGGGGGCTTTTCAATGTGATGCTTTTAAATGGAGGGCTGGGAGCGAGAGCGGCATCCAGCCTGGGCAGGGGAGCTGGGTCTGCTCCTCCTCCCCCTGAGAAATGGTGGCTTGCAGGTAGCATCTGGTTGCAGTTGCTGGAACGCAGAGCAGGAGAGAGTTGTGTCCTGGTTTTCCCCTACAAAGGCAGGACACGGGTGGAAACGTGGCAGCGGGGAGGGAATGGGGTAACTGGGAGCCCCCATGCGCCTCCCAGCCCCATCGCGCTGGGTCGGGGCTGCAGTTCACCCCAATGCACCCTCGGGTGCACCTACGCTCTGTGAGGGGGGGTTTCAGGGCCTGAAGGGTTGTCCCCGTGTCCCTGCCGGGCTCACAGTGGTGGCACACTGCTCTGCGTGGCACTGGGAGTGGCCGGGAAGGGTCTGGCACGCTGGGGCTGTCACTGAGCATCGTTTTCTCTCCAACCACAGGGCTCCTCGATGTACCTCTTGGGTGTGTATGGAGCCCCCCCCGGCCGGTGCCTTCCGCCATCAGCACCCAGTAAGTGCCTGGTACCCCTTTCCAGGAGATCTTCGCTTGGGCACCTTGGGAGGGTGAGCAGCTACTACCATGGGATGGTAGCATGGGGACAGCCACCTCCCTTGTCCCTTGTCTGGCCGGTCCCCTGACCCTCTCGCTCTTCTGTGCCCCTTCAGCTGCCGGAGCAAGAGTTTGTGAACCTGTTCATCGGGACACAGGCGGTGGGGGCCATCATCGGGAAAAGGGGCAGCACATCAAGCAGCTGGTGCGGTTTTTGGGTGCCTCCATCAAGGTGAGGAAGGGGCCGCGGGGCTGGTCCTGCGTTTTGTGCCTCAGTTTCCCCTCCCCACTGCCGAGTGCAGGGAATGGGAGTCTGCAGGTTACAGTGTTGCTCCCCAAATTATCATAGAATCGTTTCGGTTGACAGAGACCTTGAAGACCATCCAGTCCACCCTGCTGCCCTGGTCAGGGACACCTCCCACCCGCCCAGGTTGCTCCAAACCCTGACCAACCTGGCCTTGAACACCTCCAGGAATGGGGCAGCTACAGCTTCTCTTGCCATCTCATGTTGAGCTTCTCATCAATCAGCACCCCCAGGTCCTTCTCCTCAGGGCTGCTCTCCATCCATTCTCCGCCCAGCCTGGATTTTTGCTGGGGATTGCCCCGACCCATGTGTAGGACCTTGCACTTGGCCTCCTTGAACTTCATGAGGTTGGCATGTGCCCACCTCTCCAGCCTGTCATTAGTAGAAGGCCAGGCCTGCAGCACCCTGGTTATCAGCCCAGCTCAGGTGGGAGGGGATGCTCCTGCATGGGGGGGTTGCCCTGCGTTGGGGAGGTACATCCCACCAAGGGAAGGTCTTGCTGAAGTGGGGGCTGCGCTCATGCTCCCTCTCCCTCATCCCTCCTCAGATCGCCCCGGCAGAAGGTCCCGAGGCCAGCGAGCGGATGGTCATCACGGGGCTTCCCGAGGCTCAGTTCAAGGTGCGCTGGGTGGGGGTTGTGGGTGGGGGGGACAGTAAGGGACAAGTCAAGGGCGTCCCTGTGGTCACCACTGTGCTGCCAGCCTGCCTTGGCCTCCCTCAGCGCCAGGGGAGCTCTTTGCTGGGTACAGTGGTTTTGATGCTGCTGGACATGGGGACATCATCAGCTTTGGGGATGGAGAGGCACAGTGGGCGCTGCCTGATGGTTTTCCTTCCGTCCGTCTCCTCCCCAGGCCCAGGGGTGAATATGTTGGGGAGATGAAAGAGGAAAACGCGAAAGACGTGAAGCTTGAAGCCCACATCAAGGTGCCTTCCTTCACTGCTAGCCGTGTGATAGGCAAAGGTGGCAAGATGGTAGGTGGTGGTGCCCCGGGGACGCAGAGTTGGGCATCACCCATCACCCCTGCCCACCCCAGGGGGACAAATCCCGGGTGCACAGTGGTTTCAGCGATGTCTTGACCCTCAGCACCCATGTCCTGGTGGTGGTTCTTGTTGGTCCCAAGGAAGGGGGAGACACACAGGGTACCTGGTGCCGTGGTGACACCTGCAGTGGAGGATTTTGGCTCTTCCACAACAAAACCCTCTTGTGGTTCGCTCCAGGTGAACGAACTGCAAATCTTAACCAGTGTGGAAATCCTTGTGCCACAAGACCAAACCCCGGACGAGAACGAGGAGGTCATCATTAAAATCATTGGGCATTTCTTTGCCAGTCAGGTACCGTTTGGCCGTGGCTTTACCCGATCTTCCCCGGCTGCTTTCGTCCACCAAGGAAAGGCACAGTGTGTGCTGAGCCCAGCACCACCCAAGCGTCCTGCCGCTCTTCTTTTGGGAGGTCCCTGTGCCCTCAAGAGGCACTGAAGGTGTATCGGTAGCTCCCCCCGGCTGTGGGAGTGCTGAAATTGAAGATTGGCTCAATTGAGCTAAAAATGGGTGTTTTGGATGCTGTGCAGAGCGGCACCCAGGGTGTGAATGGACTCCTCGGTGCGGGCAAAGCCACGCGCATCGCAGCTGGGTGCATCTTCTATAACCTTGTCTCCTGTACACTTAGGTGGCATGGCGACCCCCCAAAAAATTCAGGTGCTCTTGAGGAGCGATAGAGGAAGCACAAGTTTTTTTAAAAAAAAAAAAAAAAAAAAACAAAAACCCTTAAAATTACTTACACCTTGTCTGCAGTGACAAGTTGGGAGCGGCGAGATGCTCGGTGGGGGCTTGGGGGTGGGTGGTGGGGGGAGAAGCAGTGCCCTGACCCCCACCTCTTGCTTTTCCCCTCTCCTCCCCAAGACTGCACAGCGCAAGATGAGGGAAATGCTCCAGCAGGGGAAGCAGCAGGAGCAGAAACACGCTCCGGGAGCCCCGGCCTTGCAGCACAGCAAGGGAGGCTCCCGCCGTGCCGCCCAGCACCGCCCGATGAATGTAACCCCAATGCCGGACATCCCCCCCCTCCCAAACCCTCCTCCCCCACCCCCAGCAGGTCAGGGGAGCAAACCAAAGACCCCTCCCAAACACCCCCCACCCCCCCCATTCCCCGCGGAGCTGCGAGGATGCACAGCCAAGGGGTACGGGGAGGGCTCTCTCCCTCACCTCCCGACGCTATCCCTTTAGTTGGACTAACATAGGCAGAGAGAGAGAAAGAGAGTTTTTATTATTCTTTTTTTTTTAATTTTTTATTTCCTAAAAGCCACCCGGTTTTCATCCCAGGCATGGCCAGAGGAGCTCGCCCAGCGTTGAGGGGGGAAGGTTGGACTGCGTCACGCAGCGCAGTGGCTCATCAGTTTTTAGCATTAATGTAATGATAACGAAACTAATGGAGATTTTTAAGTTTTGTAAGGATTTTAATTCTTTATTTATTTATTTCATTTCAGAGGGGGTGGGGGCGGGAGGGGGATGTTTGTTTTTTAGCACAAGCTGGCTTTTCTAGAGGTTAAAGGAAAGGCCATGCTCGGCTGTAAACCCTTTGGGGAAAGATCCCGGTTGCAAGGAGAGAAGGGGGAAAGAGGGGCAGGGGGGGAAAGCCAGATTTCCAAGAGGTTGTCAGCCCAGGGCTGGGGGAAAAAAAAAAAAAAACACTAGCAAAATAATTTTTTTTTTTTAATTTCAAAAAGAAAACGCATACAACCCTCAACCCCCGATGACACACACACAACCACACACAGAAACTACCTCAGGTTTTCATACCTCAGCACCGTGCGCTTCTGTTTCCCTTTTAGAGATTTTCTATGCCTTGTAAAACTGATAGCTGGAGCATTATTTTTGTTTATTTTCTTAATAAAAAAAAAAAATGAATTGGAAAACACGCTCTACTGAGTGCGAGGCGGGAGAAGGAAAGCAATCCCATGGGTGCCAGAGCTCTTCCATAGTCTCCTTCTGCTGGCTGAGAGCCAGGGGCCGTTCCTTCGGAGAAAGCTTGAGACATGTTTAAAGAGAGAAACAGAAAGAAACATAAAAGAAAAAACGAGGGGAAAGAAGAAAAAAGGGAAAAAGATAAAAAGGGGGAAAAAGAAAAAAGGGAAAAGGAAAAAACGGGGGGGAAAGAAAAAAAAAAGGGAAAAAAAAAACAACAACCCCAAATATAAAAAAAGAAAGGTAGAAAGGAAAAAAAACCCTAACAAAACCAAGCAAGGTAAGTGGTGAAAGCCGTCCGGCAAGAGGAGGGACGAGAGCCAGCGGTGCCAGCACCGGGGGCTGTGACACCACACTGCAAAGTGTTCTGTGAAAAAAACCAACCAAAACCCACCCAACGACAACAACATCAAAAAACAAAGCGAAATCTCTCCAGCTCACACGAGCCTGAGCTTGCTCTCCGTTGCTTTCTCTCCAGTGACTCGGGGGGGGGGTCGTAGCCGAGCTGAGAGTGGGGGGGTGGTGGTGGTGGGAGTTTGCCCCATGGCTGTGATGGGGGGAGAAGGGGTGGGTGGGGAGTGGGGGATGTGGTGTGGGGTTTTTGAGGGTGGTGTGGAGTTTTTTGCCAGGTGTCGCTTTACCCAGTGGCTCGGGGAGCGTGACGAAACGGGAAAAAGGACTTCACTGAGAGGTTCAAATTAACAATTGATTTGTACTTCACTCACAGGTCCAATACGTCACTATTGCAAATTCTGTGTGTGCGATGGCGATTACACTATTGCGGTTCAGAAGCAATTAGCGGGATCCACTATTGCGAGCTACAAATGCCCCCGACAAGTAGCAACACAAACCACAAGGGCGCTAGATATTAATACCTTAGAAGAGTGCACCAGTCACAAACTCAATCGCATGCCCTATACCATACGGATGTTTCTTAGTCACTTACCCTCTCTCTCTCAGGTGAGGTCACTCCATCCCGGGGAAGTTACCCTGTACAGCGTCCTGGATGGGTGGGACGGATCTCCTAGGGGCCAGCTGTATCCTTGGAGGATTCCCCATTTGTCTCCCCAGACCCTGCGGTTTATATTTCCTGACTCGGTGAGGGTGCAGGATTATGCCCGAGTGGATTACACTGTCTGGGATATTTCCCTCTGGTGGTGCCATAGCGAAGTCTCTGTTGCCAATTTGTGATGTCCGGCGCTCAACGTCACGGGAAGAGTGGTGGGATGGGACTCGGGGCATTTTGATTGTTAAGGGCCATTTGGTTTTGGTTGTTCTGTGCCATCTGGAGATAAGCCCGGGCTGAGCTGTTTTGCAGCTCCCCCCAAGTTCTCTCTGCACAGCCAAGGCACAGCGGAGATGGAGCTGAGTGGGATGGCAGCTCCCTGCCTCTCACCTCTTGTGCTCTGAAACCGGCTTGGCTGGCTGCTCCCACACAGTGTGTGACTGGCTTGCCCAGCAGGTAAAGAACCCAGATTTGGGATACCACTGGGGTGTCCGTAAGGGGTCCTGGGCGGCCCTTATGGGGTCCTGGGCGGGGGGGGAGTCTTGCAGGCCAGAGGGAGTCTGGGGCAGCCCTTCAAGGATCTGGGGGTCCCCTCTGGTGCCTCTGGGGAGGGTTTTGTGGCTGGAGAGGGCCCAGTTGGTTTCAAGAGGTGCTTCCTCCCTTTCTCCAGCCCACCCAGCTCCCCCAGCACTACCACCCCCCAGGTTGGTGGGTGCCAGCAGTGCCAACCACTGGGTCGGGCACTGACGGGGGCACAGCCCCAGCTCAGGATGGGAAGATGAACCACAGCACCAGGGATAGAGACCAACATTTTATTTCTTTAACGTCTCCCATGGGGGGCACCCCAGGGTTGCGCGGCTGCACCGCAGCTGGTGCCAGGAGGGACTCCAACGTCCCCCCCACAGCTCACCTGGCTCCGCTCATGATGCTTTTGATGGGGCTCAGTGCGGTCTCTTCTGTGCTACGGACCAAGCGGCTCCAGGTAGGCGACTGCTGCACCGTACAGTGCCGCAGCGTGGGGTGGTGTGGGGGGCTGTGGCATGGGGCGGGGAGCTGCTCCCACTCACCCAGCTCCCGGGGTCCAGGAGAGGGACTGGAAAAAGCCAAAACAAGGGACGGGGCTGTGCCCAGGGCTGCTGGCCGCTCACTCCGTCCCCTCCCTCAGCAGCTTCTCAGCTAGCGGATGAAGGATGGGAGCTAGAGTCGACACAGGAGAAGCAGGGAGTGTGGGGGAGAACCCCAGATCCTGCCCCAGACCCTCAGCCCATGCCCTGCCCTGCCTGCGCTGGGCAGCCCTGCCCGCCTGCTGAGGAGGGGGTTCTGCTCACAGGCCCCAACGGAGGAGACAGGGTGCAGCGGGCTCTCTTCTCTCTCCTCCTCTGCAGGGCAACCGAGGAGGCAGTGAGGAGGGAGCACCGGGCCCCGCAGGACCCACTGGGCTCCCTGCCAACCATATACCATCTGAGCAGTGATGCCTCTCTCTACCCCCTGCCCACCCCAAGCCCACAGGTCCCCCTGCCCTCCTCTGCCGCCTATAGGTCCTATCAGTGGGGACAGCTCCTTCTGGTCCAGGCACCCCCCGGGCTCCTGGGCCCCCCAAGGGCCACCGCAAGAGCCCCTGCAGCCTGTGCTCGCTGGCCAACTCGGAGGACTGCAGCAGCCTGTTGAGGAGCAGCTCCTCTTCCCAGAGCTCCCTCTACCACTTCCTGGAGGCCTGGCCCAGTGCAGCAACAGAGCCAGTGGTGCTCACACACTCAGGACAACCCGGCTCTCCCATGGCTGCTGGTGGGGCAGTGGGGAAACCGGGGCTGGTCCTCAGCCAGGAGCCTCCACAGGAGCTGCCAGCAGGGACCGAGAAAGAGTGGGTTCCCAGGCAGGGGACGGAACTGAGTGTGGAAGCATACGCTGTGGAGCTCTGAGCTGCTGCATGGTGCCAGGTCTATCCAATGTCAGGCAGTACGTTCCCAGATGTCACTGCTAACAACTCTTCCAAGGAAGTGGGGCCGTTTCTGTAGTCGTAGCCTGCCTGGAGAAACAGCCCCACGGAGCCAATAGTCTGCTGAGCAGCAAGGGAGCAGAGTTGCTGACTCTCAACCAAGGACTGAAGTACAGCAACACACTCTATTGCCTTCCCCCTTCGCCCGCTGCCTCCCACAGTTTAGAAGAAATGAACTAGGGAGCTCCAAAGGAGGGGACCCCTCCCCCACTCCCCCAAATCTGCCCAACATCCCCAAAGCTCCCCAAAGATACGGGACTCCTCCCACACACCTCCACTCCCCACACCGACAACCCTCCCCCTCCCCCAACACTCCAAAAAGCAGCAGTCCTTAGGGCAGACTCCTTAAGCTGACTCCACAGCTACGGCTCCCCGTCGGCTCTGGGGGAGACAAGGGGGCCCCGGGGGGTCTCCGTGGGCTTTAAGTGGGTCCCAGGGCTGCCCACGGGCTCCCAGCAATGCCCGTGCCCACCACCCACCCCCGCTTCAGGGGGCCCAGCGCTGACACCCCCCGACCTACCTCGGGGGTACCTGGGGGGGGCTCGGCCGTGGGCTGGAGGCGGGCGAAGGGGGCACGGCCGGGCTGACCTGCCGGGGGGGGCTGAGAGCGGAGCCCAGAGCGGAGCCAAGCGCCCGGCCAGGCCGGCCCCGGGCACCCTGCGCTGCGGCCGGGGCTGCCGCCACCTGCGGGGAGCGAGCGGGGGGTGAGGGGGCGGCAGCGGGGGACGGGGGGCCTGAATCGGCCCTGTCCTCCCCGGGGACCCCCCGCTCGGCTCTGCCCCCCGCAAGCAGGCCCAGGCCACCCCCCGAGTCCCCCAGCCCGGTCCCGCCACCCCACAAACCCCCCGAACCTGCCCTGGACACCTCCACACCGCCCCCCCCCCGTCTCCCCCGGTACCGACCGCCGCCGCACACCGGAAACGTTCTCCTTCGCGTCCGCCCACCCGCGCATGCGCCGAGGTGCAAACCCGGGCCACGCCCCCCGGGGGGGGCGGCCGCGCCGAGGAGTACGAGGCCCCCTCAGCCCCGCACCACCGCTTCTCTCCGGCCCGGGCACTTCGAGGCCGAAGAAACCAGCCCAGCCCTCCCCAAAATGAGCCGGGACCCCCCGAAACCAGCCCAGCCCTCCCCAAAATGAGCCGGGACCCCCCCGAAACCAGCCCAGCCCTCCCCAAAATGAGCCGGGACACCCCCCAAACCAGCCCAGCCCTCCCCAAAATGAGCCGGGACCCCCCCCAAACCAGTCCAGCCCTCCCCAAAATGAGCCGGGACCCCCCCGAAACCAGCCCAGCCCTCCCCAAAATGAGCCGGGACCCCCCCCAAACCAGCCCAGCCCTCCCCAAAATGAGCCGGGACCACCCCAAAACCAGCCCAGCCCTCCCCAAAATGAGGGTGTGTCGTTGTTGGGATGGACACGACACTGGACATCAAGTTGCAGCAATCCAATTTCTTTATTTAACAAGCAGTGCTTTTTTATATTCTCTTACCCAGGTGCTTATCTATGCATATATTCAGCATTCTACTTTTGCCCGATACGCTCTCACATCACACGCTGTTCATGCTCTGGTCAGAGCCAGGATGTTTGCCAACCCTTATCTTTTTACTTAGCTCTTCTCAGGACTCCCCACTCTCTTCAAGGGTACACGGATATCTGCTCAAGGTCAATGTTAAACTTGCATTCTGATCCCTCGGACCAGCCGAGGTTTCCCACAGGGGACAAGAGTCCCCTGGTCCATGGTGCTGCACTGCCTCAGCTAAGCAGCGTTGGGTTTTGTTTGCAGTACAAGCTGTGCAAAGTGAGGAAGATCTTCGTGGGCACCAAAGGAATCCCTCATCTGGTCACCCACAATGCCCGCACCATCCGCTATCCAGACCCCCTCATCAAGGTGAATGATACGGTCCAGACTGACCTGGAGACAGGCAAGATCACAGATTTCATCAAGTTTGACACAGGTGGGTCTTGCACCCCATGTGGCAGTTCCCCACTGTGGAGAGCAGTACAGGAGTTAAGTACAAATGCCAAACAGCTTTTCTCTAAAATAAAGAAGCAGTGGTGGCAGTCTTGGGAAAGGGGTGGTTTCCCAAGAAACCACCTGGAGCAGGGTTTCCTCCCGTGTAGGAGGCGTTTGGCATAGGGACTTGGAGGGATTCCAAAAGCAAGCAGGCACCAGGTAAAAGCAATGAGCTGGTGGAGGGGTTGCTTGAGTCTTGGGACCAGAGAGAGCTCTTTGGCTCCTCAAAGCGTGCCAGTGTTCCTGTGGGACATGCAGGTGTCCCCAGGTGCTCTGGTGGCCGCTCCGTGGGCCAGTGTGGCCCTGTCGCTGCCCTTCTCCAGTGGTGCTCCTCAAGGAGCCAAGCGGAAGGCCTTCACCACGGCTCCTGGTGCCAGCTCTTCTCACACCTGTATTCCGTGCCAACTTGGGCCATACTGGAGTGATCACCAACCGGGAGAGACACCCCGGGTCATTCGACGTGGTTCACGTGAAGGATGCCAATGGCAATAGCTTTGCTACCAGGCTCTCCAACATCTTCGTTATTGGCAAAGTAAGGCTGCGCAGGCACAAGGCGGGTGGGTGCTCTCCTAGCTCCCCAGGGCTCAGTGCTGGGGCCGGTTCTGTTTAATGTGTTTATCAACGATGTGGAGGAGGGGATCGAGTGCAGCCTTGCTAAGTTTGTAGAGGACACCAAGTTGGGTGGGAATGTTGATCTAGTGGTGGGTAGGAAGGCTCTACAGAGGGATCTGGACAGGCTGGCTGGCTGGGCTGCAGACAATGGTATGAGTTTCAACAAGGCCAAGTGTCAGGTCTTGCACTTGGGTGACAACCCCGTGCAGTGCTACGGGCTTGGGGAAGTGTGGCTGGAAAGCTGCCTGGCAGAAAGGGACCTGGGGGTGTTGGTCAATAGCCATCTTTCTCCTGAGATGGGCCAGGCACAGACAAGCATTGGGGGAAAATTGTCATCTTTTATTGGCCTCAGAAAGCCTCCATAGCCGAGCGGAGGCTGGCAGCACGATGTCCTCAGGGCAGATGAATGTCTGGGGCGCTGTCCATGCACCCATCCTTCGGTTGCCTGGATGCTGTGCAGGCTCAGGGCCAGATGCCACCTCTGGGGACCCGCCTGGCACTGGCAGCAGGACACTACCGTTCTTTCTGTCCCGCTATGCAGGTACAGCGGAAAGCCCTGCGCAGAGCCCTGAGCGCACTCCTGAAGAAGGAGGGCCGTCGCTGTCGAGCCGGGGTGTGTGGCAGGGCCACGATGCCTGCGGGGAACAGAGAGCTGTAGGTGAGGGGCTGGGCAGGCAACGGGCAAGCCGCTGCCAGCCCCCTGCCACCGAGGCGGTTCCCCAGGGAGGGGTGGCCACAGCACGGCCAGTCCCCATGTGTGCAGTGCTGCCGACCTGCCCTGGGTGCCGCTCGCCGGGATGAGCAGCACCCAGCCAGGCCTGCCCTCGGCTCAGGGACCTACCTGGGACATCCTCCGGCACGTCCCTGCAGCCGCAGGAGGGCTGTGCGCTGCCTGGATGCTCGGAGAGCGCCTGCAGGGGAAGAGCAAGAGCAGAGGTAGGGGAGGGAGGGGATGTCAGCGGGAGACCTGGAGGGCACCAGGCATCTCCCTGCTACACACAGCCCAGGCGCTGCGCCTGCCTTTGGCAACTCAGGATGCCCAGTGCTGGCCACGTGCGCCTGGCTCACCTGGTGCTGAGGTTCCTGAGCCACGGGAGAAGCTGCTGCACCTCCCTGGTCGTCTGCAGCTGGGGTGAGAGGGGCTGTGCTGGCCTCTATGTGAGGCTCTGCAGCCAAGAGACACTCGGTGTCTTGGTGTGCTGCAGGTGTTCTCGCAGCCGTCTCTCCATCCGCGCTCTGTGCCTGCTCCTGCTGGATCACAAGCACAGCACCAGCCATGGCCTCCCGCACAGTGTGCCAGGCAACGTCCTGCAGAGCCTCCTCATATGCTGTGGGGCTGTGCGGGGCAGGTGCCTGGCTCTCTGCCTCTTCTGCTGGGGCAAAGTGGGGTGCGCCAACGTCTGCCGGAGCGTTTTGGAGCACTGAAGCAGCCACTTCATCCTCCTGCGCTGCCGGGGAGACAACAGCTGTGCTGTCCTCTCCATGAGCCTCTGTGGTCACTGGACCCTCGGTGCCCTGAGGTACTGCCGGTGTTCTTGCTGCCTGTTCTTGTTGGAATACAAGCACAGCGCTGGCCACAACCTCCCTCACAATGCACCAGGCTGCGTCCTGCAGTGCTGCCTCGTAGCCTGCGGGGTTGTGTGGGGCAGCTGCCTGGCTGTTTGCCTCTGCTGCTGGGGCCTGCTCGCCAAAAGCAGAAGCTGGCTCCTCTGCCTCCTCTTGTGCCACAGGAGCGAGTGGTGTGTGCTGCCCCTCTTCCTCATGAGCTCCGGCCAGGCCAGAAGCTGTTGGTTCAATGTCCCTGGGACCATAGCTGGGACTTTGCAGATCCCCAGCTCTGTCTCCGGTCCCCTCTGTGTCCATGCTGCTGGGCCAGCCAGGCCCCTCCTGGGGACTAGAGTGGGCATCCTGGAAGAGCTCCTGGACTAAGGAGTTGTTGACACAGATGCTGGGGATGTTGATGTCTTCCCCCTGGGTCAGCTCTTTGTCACTGTCGTTCTGACACTCCTCCTCGGCCAAGGCCTTTTCCTCTGGGCAGTCCCGCTGACACTGCAGGCTGGCATTCCTGAGCTGGGCCATACTGTGCCCGGTGTGGGCCAGGAAGCTCCTCCCCAGCTCCTCCGGAGCCTGCATCTTGATGGATAGGATGTCCACATGCTCTGCAGAAGCCTGGTGGTTCACCCCCGGTGATCGCTTGTAGAGGTCGCACCTGATCCACATCGCCCACATTGCTGGGTTGTGCTCTGCTGCGTGTCCCCAGCACCCTGGCCTCATATGCTGTCCCCGGGCAGCTGGTGCAGGGCCCCTGAGGGCAGCATCAGTGTCCCCCCCATGCATGGGGATCAGGCGAGAGCTGAGCTGCAGGAGCCTTGCTCCCATTGACACCTGGACCTCGTCTGTTCTTGCTGTTATTGACAGGGCCCTGTTACGTGCCCAGTCCCACGGTGCCACTGCCTGCTGGCTGTGACTCCAGCTCCCACGGAAAACCTTGCCTGGGACCTCACTGGTGAGGCACGGAGCTGTCCCCTTCACAGCTGGTGTATAGGCCACAGGGCTCTGCGTGGCAGGCCTGAATCTCCTGACCCTCGCAGGTCTGCCCCGCTCACCGCAGGTGCCCCAAGGAGGTGGGACTGGCTGTGGGTGTCTGATGGCTGCACTGCTGCTGGCCGTGTCCCATGCCCCGGCAGAAGGTGCAGCGGGTGCTGCTGGCAGAGCAGGCAGCCTGCAGCGGGTGCTGTCAGCTGCTGGTAGCCGAGCTGCGGGTGCGTATCTGGGTGCCGCTGCCCGCCCGGGCAGAGTCTCCAGTTTCTCCACGATGCTGGGCAGTACCATCGGGTTGCAGGGCAGTGCCTCCATGTGTGCCACGCTGTCTGTCTGCAAAAGAAGCTGAGGAGAGAGGCTGTGAGACGGTGGCCCTTGCCCCCCTTGTAACAGCTGGAAGAGCTCCTGTGGCCGGGCTCCCCCGCCAGCCCCCAGGGCAGCGCTCAGCCCCACAGGCAGCTGCCGCCCTGTTCCCACAGCCGGCTGGGAGAGGGCTGGTCCCTGCAGGAGCATCCCCGGCATGCCCAGGCAGCCTGATGGGCATGGCACAGGGGGTCCAGCTTGCTACAGGGGCCGAGCCCGCCTGTCCTCTCCTGCACCTCCCACCTGCCCGTTGGCAGCTCCCCAGGGTTGGGAAAACATTCAGCCCCGTCTCTCGCAGGTTCCCTACCTGTGTGTGGCGACTCCCAGCGGCCTGCAAGCTCTCTGGGCAGGGCAGCTCTGGCAGCCTGACCCCGTGGAGGGACGAGGCCGGGCTCTGCCTGCCCTGCGGCGCTGGCGTTGGTGGCCTCTGGCCCACCTGCGGGCAGAAGAAGAAGAAGGCATGGGATGGAGGTGGCTGCCTTGGCACAGTGGCCCCCAGAGTGCCATCCAGCTCGGCCTCGGCACGAAGGCAGCTCGGTGCGGCCCCGTCCCACCAGCAGCCTCTCCCTCCTGCCCTATCCCTCACCTGACGCCTCTTCCGCAGGCTCAGCAGCCCCTTGTTGGGCTGAGATGGCGTGTTCGCCTCTCTGTCCATGGGCATCTTCGGCGTCCTGTGCCGTAGAGCTGCCGTGGGCACCCAGGGGAGATGCTGCCTCCTGAGGCAGGTGCTCTCCTGGGAGTGGGCACCCCAGGGCTCTGGCCCCTTATATACCCCACGGTCACTGTGGCCACCCGTGTCACAATGGCTGCTGGGCATGATGCGGTGCCCCCATCACAAAGCGCTGGCAGTCGCCATGGTGATGCCCATGCCCATGACCGGCTGGGACCAGCTTGGACTGGTTGTGCCATGGCTCCGAGGTGGCCATGCCCGGCATGGGTCAGCCCCTGCTCTCCCCTCAGAGAGGCCCTGGGAGGCCCGAGCCAATGCCTCCTGCACAGCTCGGTGCCAGCGGCCTCTGCAGAGCTCAGACCTGGGTGCCTTCAGCAGCTCGGAGTGCCACCGCCCTGGGCCTTGTCCCCTGGCATTGCTCCTGCCCGGCTCCTGGAGGTGTGCCAGCGTTCCTGCGGGACATGTAAATTGAGCCCGGTGGTGAACTGGTTGAGCCTGGTGATGAACTGGATTTTCCTCTCCCTGAACTTACTGGCCTGTCTGGATCTACTGGCTCTCCATGACAGCAATCATCCATCAGACAGGCACCAGGAGCATGTTCGGTGTCTGCGCAGCTGTCGCACTGCTGGCTGTTGGCCGCCTCTTTGCCCTCAGCTGCCACAATGCTGAGCTCTGCACTGCCGGACAAGCTGATGCCGACACCACACATGAGCTCTGATGGGGTCCTGCGATGGGTGTCACCCCCCTGAGGGACCGGGAAAGGGTCATGGGGACACCCTGACCCGCTGCTACAGGATGAGTGGCCCCCCCTGGGTGGCTGGTGACCCCCAAAGCATCCTTGTCCCCAGTGCCTCTGTGGTGGCAGGGGGGGTTGGAAGCATGTGGGGAGGTGTATTCTCCCTATTTAAAAAAAAAAAAAAAGGTGTTTCTGCAGATCCCCACCCTTCCTCTGCATGTTTTTTTTGGGGGGGGAACCTACTCCAGATCTGCCCCCTGCCCAGCACGGGGCTCTGTGCACGTGCGAGTTGCACGGTGGAACCGCGTTGTCCCGCGCAGCGGTGCCGGACTCAGGCTCACACGAGTGTTCCTGGTACACGGGGCGCCTCTGTGCACACCTGCTGTTGTGTTGCACAATTGCCCCTGGTGCAGGGTGGGGGTTCCGTGAGCACCAATGCTTCTGTTGCACAATGGTCCCTGGTGCACGGGGGAGTTTCTGCGTCCACAGACACCGCACGAACACGCGCCAGCACCACGCTCCGCCCGTTCCGCTCCCGAGCCCTAGCGGCTCTGCCCCGGGCAGCGCGGTACAGCGGGGATGGCGTGAGTCGTCGTGCGGATGCGCACCCCAAGGGAATGGCACGGGGACTACAACTCCCGCGTGCCCCGCGCCGCCAGCCGGCCGAAACCGCACTCGAGGCTGCGAGTGGGGCTCTGTGTGTGTCAGAGTGGGCGATGGTGTCATTTGGGGCAGCCCAAGGTCACCGGGGGTGGGGGGTGGGGGGCAGTGCTGCGGTGGAGGAGCAGGTGAGTGGGGGATGGGGAGGGTCAAGTGGGGGTCGCTCCAAAAGAGGTGGGTCACAGCCCCCAAATGTCTGGAAGTTCATGGGGGGATTAAATACCATTAAAACCTGTGAATGTGGGTGTGAGGCACTGAAATGGAGAAAAAGCCTTTATTTTAATCTATGTTGATAAATGAGCATTCATTTATGTATATCGAAGGAGTTCAAAATAAAAACCTACTCTAAAAAAAAATATCTACTCTATTATATAGGAGAAAGGTTAACAAAACTGCCACCTTAGACTTCCGGAGGGCAAATTTTAATCTGTTCAGAAGACTGCTAGACAGAATCCCTTGGGAGGATGCCCTGATGGATACAGGAGTCCAGGAAGGATGGACATACTTCAAGAAAGAAGTCTTAAAGGCACAGGAGCAGGCTGTTCCCATGTGCCGAAAAACAAGTAGGCGGGTGTCCTGGTTTGAGAGACACAGGACTAATTTCTCTTCTAATGCTTGGGAAAACTGCACTTTCAGAAGACTCCAGTGTCTGAATTTGTGAAAATATTTACTTTACAGCCAGCTATGGTGTGTGGGTCTCAAGGTCTCAGTGTTTTCGAGCTCTGCCCAGGTGCAGGGATGAGGAGCAAGACCCGGGCACTTGACCCAAGCTGCCAACAGGATTATTTCATACCATCAACGTCACACTCATTATAAATTAGAAAGTTTGCTGCAAAGTTCTCTCTCTCCCTTGATGGCTGCCATCCTGAGAACTTCCTGCCCTGGTGCCGGAGCCCTGAGGCCTTCCCTTCCTCCTGAAACTGTAGCACTCGCAGTGTCCCACATTAGCTGTCCACTGCTGGGAGTGCACAGCTTCCTACTGATAGAATTGGCTGAGTATAATCTTTGCATATTCTGTACTGGTGTCGGGGTCAATATCAGCTCTTTAGTGCTGTTAATGTTAATTATCTAATCTTATTCTATTAAATCTGTTTATACTTCAGCTCTCGGGTTTTCTTGTTTTTCCCAATTTCCCTTTCCCAGGTGGGGAGGGGTCATTGGGTGATAGAATGATTGTCTAAATGACAACAAATTGTTATGGGTCTCTCAAACCTTAACACTCCTGAAGACACCATTGCAAACTGAAATTAACATCACTGTGCACCAGTTATTCTTTATGTTGTCTCTATTTTTTTCAGTCTTTCCCTGTCTGTTTTGTGCTGGGGTTGTGTCTTTCTGGTGGCCAGAAATGGCCTTGTCATTACAATTCTCAGAGAAGGACTGGCAGTGTAACGTGCTCTTGTTGTTGTTTCCCCAGCATCATCTTTTTGCCACTCCAGCATCTTTTTGGTGGAAAGAACTGACCTGGAAGCACTGATTGTTGTGGAAAGGTAAACTTGTAGTGTGACTGTTTGGTGGTATTGTTTCTTGTGTAACTCTGCTTTTCACATGGCTTGTCTCAGCTAGTGAATGCTTTAAGTGAAATGCTACTTTGTTTATGTTTCCAAATTGATGTACTGAAGGTGTTGGGTTGGAATGTGTTTTTCTGTACAACCTAGAGTTTTGGGGAAAAAGAGCAACAAGCTTTAAGATTTTGATCCTTGCGTGTCACAAAGTGGCAATGTGCCTTTGAAAAACTGTTCTATGGGATTCTAATAAAAGAAGCAGCAACTTGGAACTTGGTGTTATTTTAATCAGTCTTTAATCAGTCTTACCCCGGCAGAAAACACTCATTCCCTCCAAGAAGCAGCAGAGGTTTCTAGTATGAGCCGGGCCTCTGCTTCCCAGCATGAAAAGGTCAAGATTGGTGAAGATACGGCGGCCTTGTGGAAGGAAAGGGAAAGGTAGTGGAAGCAGAGGAGCCGCAGCAAGGCAGCGGGGCTGCGTCTGGGGGCCTCTTCCCGCTCTTGCCCTCGGCATCCCGTCGGGGCGGGAAGAGGCGGACGCCTCCAGCGGCGCCTGTGCTGTCGGCACCGGTGACTCGGGGCCCGATGCTCCTGGCTGCCGCCGTCAGTGCCACCGGCCCCGAGCTCGCTGGCGGGAGCAGTCGGGGCGGGAAAAGGCTTCTGCGTTGCTCCTCTTGCGCAGACGTGGCTGTGCTACTTACCCGCCCCGACGGGGGCTCCCCCGGCCGGGGGCTGCCCCTCCTGCCGCTGCCTGTGCCGCTGCGCTGCGCTGCGGGGGCTGCTCTGGGCGGCCCCTCGGGCTCCTTTCGCTCCGCATCGGGCAACCTGCGGCGCTCGGTGACTCCCGGGCGCAGCCCCGCAGGGCTCTGCCCGCCCCGCGGTGGCCCCACCGCCCTCCCAGCGGGGGAGAGGGCGGGTACGGACGGGACGGTGTGTGCGGCACAGAGCCCGTGCGGCGGGGCCCGGGGCAGGCAGGAGGGTCCGGCCGTGCCCCCCGCCGGCTGACCCGCCAAAGGGGGATGGCCGCCGGGACGGAGCCGGCCCCAGCCCAGCCCCGGGGCTGCCCCGACGCCCGGACAGCGGGGACCCGAGGGACACCGAGCGGCTGCCCCGGACCGGCCGGGACCTCGGGGCAGCGCAGGAGGGGAGCGCCCCGCGGCCGCCTCCCGGGGCGGCTCGGCCCCTCCGCCCGCCGCTCCTCTGCCCGCCCTGCGCCAGCCCGGCCCCGCCGCCGCGCTCGGGGACGGCCCTGACCGGCCGAGAGGGGCCGCGAGATGACGAGCCGATCCGAGCGGGGCCGAGTGTTGCCGAGCGGAGCCGAGCGGCAGCCGGTACCTCTCGCCACAGCCGCTGGCGAGACCTGGGCGTTGCCCGGGCAACGGCGGGAGGCTCAAACGCGCCGCAGCGGAGGGAGCGGCCGGTGGCCGAGGGAGCCGCTCCGGGGCCGGCCCGCTCCGCGGCGGAGAGCGGCGCAGCGTGAGGGGGGAGCAGGGGGACGGTGCGCTCGGCCTGGCGGCAGAGCCGGGGGGGAAGGAGAAAGGCTGAGGAGCAGTCGGGAGCGTGAGCGAGAGAGAGAGGGGCCGCTGGAGCCACGCTCTGCCCTCCCGGAGACGGGGACGGGAACAGAGGACCGGATCTGCCGGTGACATGCGGAAACGAAACTCCAGAGACTCCACAACCGGGAAGGTTGTAAAGTGGGTATGTTTATTCAGCGCTGGGCAGCACGGGGGGTCGCCCCACCACAATCGTGTGCGCCCAATGCAGCGGCCTTCTCAAATATATATAGTTCTTAATTACATAATCATAAGATTTCCCAATACGCCTATACATATGCATAACCTGTCCCCACTTCGTATTAAAATTAGCTCTAAGAAGTCATTTCCATAAACTCCTCCCAACCGCGCTTGCGCAATGCCTCCTGGTGGTGGTCGCTGAGGGTCGTGACCACGAAGGCTGATGATTCCTCTTCATCACCGCAAGTAACTCTTTGTCCTTGCGCAGACTCAGTTCTTCTTTGGTCTTTGTCCAGACCGCAGGGTTGGTTTCAGCCGCTTTTCAAGGCACACTCTTATTCGTTATCAGGAGCTGTCCTTGGCAATCTCAAGACTTCTTGCTTTTTATCAGGCCTGTCCTTTAGGTTATGAATCACTGCTAGTCAATCAGTGCACAATGTGTTATTGTCTCTATCACATACCCCTGACTCACCGGGCAGACCCTCCTCTTGGGGAAGTCTGCTGCCCCCCTGGGCCCGGGTTAAGGACGTCACTAGGAAACTTCCCGGCCTGGTACGGCCCTCGGACTATTGCCCAGCGCTGCTCTTCCCTGTGGGTGGCCACGAAGCCACAATGCGTAGTCCGAGGGCGATCCGGAGAGACTTCAGGGCCTTGGGATGGGTGGTAAGGGAATCTGGAGCGCCGGCTATTTTTCCTCTCTCCTTCCAGTTATGCGCAGCGACACTGGAAGGAACAGATGGACCTGGTCTCAATACATGGCTCCGTGGCTGCTGTCACCACCACAATTTTCGTTTTTTTGCACAAATAGGGTGGCCTCCATGGTGCCAGGCCTGCTGGGGTCAGATGGGATTGAGCTTTCTGAAAGGGGGAAGAGGGTCTTTGCTCAGGAGCCAGTGGGGCTCATTGGCAGAGCTTTAAACTAGACTTGAAGGGGTCAGGGATAGGATCAGGCTTGAAGGGGTCAGGGATAGGATCAGGCTTGCCCATGACAAGCTGCGGGAACATGCTAAGGTCAGGGGGACGGGGCGCCAGCGAGGACCCTCAGCCTGTTGGTCTGAGACGTGCTGGGTGCAGCAGACTCGCAGTCTTATGGAGATGAGCCAGGGGCTTCTGACGGAACAGAAGCCAACAGGGAAACATCAGTGAAACCACAGTGTCATAGAATCATTTGGGTTGGAAGGGACCTTTAGAGGTTGTTGAGTCCAACCCCCTGCAATAAGCAGGGATGGGGCATCTGGGAAGATTATGGTTTTTGATGATGAGGGTGGGGAGACACTGGCCCAGGTTGCCCAAAGAGGTGGGAGATGGCCCATACCTGGAAACATTCCAGGTCAGGTTGGATGGGGCTCTGAGCAACCAGATCCAATTGAAGACGACCCAGACCATTCTATGATTAACTACTGCTTGGAAAAAACATACAAAGGAAAACTGAGTTAGAATCAGGTTAGGCTGATTCACACGGGGACTGGAGACGCAAAGAGTAAGGAAGACCCTCCCATTGAGTCACGAGGTCCAGAGTGGATCCCCTTGCCTTCTAAACTCCTTATGGAGCCCAGGTCTCACACTTGGAGAACAGCTTATGTCTAACGGAATTACCTATACAATGTTTGCAATAATATTGAGTAGCTGCATGGATTAGTAATGTCTCATTAGTACTAATTCAGCACGCTCTCAGTCACTTACTGAGGATCTGCCGCAGCTAAGGCATCTCTCCGCCGTGGGTGAGGAAGGCTCTCAGTCTCAGGTAAGGAATCTCTAACCTTGAGAGTCGCCCCTGCCCACGGGGAGAGTCGCCTGGCGTGCAGTCCAGCTGCCATTCAGGGAGAGGTCAAATTGGGCTCCTCCTGACGGTGATATTTATCGAGGGGAGTAGTTGGCTGCTAGGCGATAGCACAGACAAGAGAGATGTCTTTTGTTTAGCTTGGGGATCTCGTTCTGTACTTTCGTTATCTTGCATTTTTAGGGTTTGAAACCGCCTTTAGTTCTTCAAGCAAACAAATAAACTTCTCCTGTACAATAGAATTTTACATTGTGTAACAGTTCTTTGGTTCCTTTTCCTTTCAGAATTCCTCCAAAGAAAAGGAGTGTGACTTTAGTCCAGCATCCCTCAGCGTGGGCTGTAGCCAAGTGAGATTCAGTAAGTAAAGAATTCCTGGATTGTTTCATTCAGTTCGGTCATATTAGACTGCTTGCCCTCACTATCCCTTGGCGGCACTTTCACAGCCCGACCAACACTGGGGCTCTGCGCTTTCCTTGCACCGTAACGCTCCCAACACTCTCTCCCACACTCGCCAGAGCCCCGCTCCAAAATGGAAAACATCCAGCGACTGCTCCTACACAAAAGGAGCAAGGATGGAAAGCTGTTCCTGCCTTCACCATCCCGTAGCAGCGCTTTGACAGGCAGCTAATGGCAGCGTGGGCTGAGGCTGAGGTCCCCAGCAGCACGGGTGGCCCAGAGGAGAGAGGTGTCTGTTGCAGATGGAGCGATGCACTTCACTCGTAGAGAGAAGCAGCGACACGTTTATTGATACAAAACAGGGATTTAACAAAGTTTGAGAGTAAATGCGACAGTGCTTTAGCAGGATTCGATGGC
The DNA here is from genome assembly GCF_965231255.1 of Vanellus vanellus. Taxonomy (NCBI): domain Eukaryota; kingdom Metazoa; phylum Chordata; class Aves; order Charadriiformes; family Charadriidae; genus Vanellus; species Vanellus vanellus. The sequence goes on along the minus strand of NW_028128756.1, from coordinate 81,029 downwards.
AAGGTACACTTGGTTATTTCCTGCATGGAGGACAGGGTCAGGCAGAACTGCCAGGGAGACCCTCCTGTTGGGCTGAGGTTCGGAAAGGAGCCCCTTGCTTTCTAACCTCCTTCTCAGAGAGGAGTCTGGGTGCGGCTGGATCCAATCCTGGTCCCAGACTGGGTCAATGGTTTATGTCTAAGGGATTATATATGTGCAATCAATCCTTTCTATCACTTAGCTAAGATTTCACAGTTTCGCGTGCTATTAGTCACTGACCGAGGATCTGTTGCGGCAAAGAATCTGTGAAGCTCGAGGAGTAACCTTGAGAGGCGTCCCCGCTCATGGGGAGATCCTGGCGTGCAGGGAGCTCAAAGGGCTCTTGGGCTGTTCACTATTGATGTGGGTGAGATGATTGACCTATAGTCATATCTGCATATTGGCCACAGTACCAGCACTGCTCAAGTTAGCCCTTGGCTACTGTGGTGTTATGTGTTTCCCCGAAACCACATCGAGCCGGGGGCAGCCATCACATGTACACGTGCCCATTGTGACCACCACAGGTGTTAGTGCTTGGGCAGGGTCACGGGAGATAAAGGTCAGGTTGGAAGGCGGGGAGGGGGAGCACACCATCACAGTGTCAAGGAAGCGATGTTGGTGCAATGCCGTTCCCTCCTCGACATACCTTTTCCAGCCAGGTGTCCCTGGAGCTGTGGGATTCTCATACAGAACGCACACCCTAACCTAACGCTAATGGGAGGGTTGGATGGATCCAGGAACAGAGGCCTATTGGCAAAACAGAAGGAAGCCTCCTTGGAGGAGTCTTGGTAGCTACCTGTGATATCAGGTCCCTCAACTAGAGATCAAAAGTCTCTGGGAGATGCCTGGGAGGAGCCATGGGTTTATTGCGGGGTAAAAAGCTTTGCCTAAAAGAGAAAAAACATGATAGGTTACTTCCCAGTGAGAAAAAACCATCACAGTTATCTCCCTTTGGAGAGTCTGGAGGTCCTACCAGGGATCTCAGGTCCCTAAAATACATGACAAAAGACAACAACAGAAGCCTGGAAGGAGTCTTGGGTGAAAGCCAGAGGATGGAACATTGACCAAGGAGAAAAATCATCTCAGGTATCTTCCCTGGAGGAGTCTGGGGATGCTACCCGGGATCAGAGGACCGCAAACCACCAGAATAAAGACTCAGGGACATACCAGCAAGGAGTCTCGGATGCATGCCAGAGGATGGAGCATTGTCCAAGGAGAAAAATCATCTTGGGTATCTTCCCTGGAGGAGTCTGGGGTTGCTACCCGGGATCACAGGGCCCTAAAGCATTGGAGAAAACTTTGCGGGACATGCCTGGGAGGAGTTCTGGGTAGATCCCGCACTATGGACCACTGTCAAGAGAGAAAAATAATCTTGGGTATCTTCCCTGGAGGAGTCTGGGGTTGCTACCCGGGATCACAGGGCCCTAAACCCCATGAAGAAAGCACTCAGGAAGAGAGCTGGGAGGAGTCTCGGGTGCACCCCGCAGGATGGACAATAGTCCAAGGAGAAAAATAAACTTGGGAATCATCCACGGAGGAGTCTGGGATTGCTACCCGGGATGACAGGGCCCCAAAACACTGGAATGAAGACTGAGGAACATACCTGCAAGGAGTCTCGATGCTTCCCGGAGGAAGGAGCTTTGTCCAAGGAGAAAAATCATCTTGGGTAACTTCCCTGGAGGAGTCTGGGGTTGCTACGTGGGATTACAGGGACCCAAACCACATGAAAAATGTCTGCGGGAGACGCCTGGGAGGAATCTCAGATGCATCCCAGAAGATGGAGCATTGTCCAAAGAGAAAAATCATCTCGGGTATCTTCCCTGGCGGAGTCTGGGGTTGCTACCCGGGATTACAGGGACCCAATCCACAGGACAAATGTCAGCGGGAGATGCCTGGGATTAATCTCAGATGCATCCCAGAAGATGGAGCTTTGTCCAAGGAGAAAAATCATCTCGGGTATCTTCCCTGGAGGAGTCTGGGGTTGCTACCCGGGATCACAGGGACCCAAAACACCGGAATAAAGACTCAGGGACATACCTGCAAGGAGTCTCAGATGCTTCCCAGAGGATGGAGCATTGTCCAAGGAGAAAAATCATCTCGGGTATCTTCCCTGGAGGAGTCTGGGGTTGCTACCCGGGATTACAGGGACCCAAACCACAGGAAAAATGGCTGCGGGAAGCGCCAGGGAGGACTCTCAGATGCATCCCAGAAGATGGAGCATTGTCCAAGGAGAAAAATCATCTCGGGTATCTTCCCTGGAGGAGTCTGCGGTTGCTACCCAGGATGACAGGGCCATAAACCACCAGAATAAAGACTCAGGGACATACCTGCAGGGAATCTCGGATGCCTCCCAGAGGATGGAGCATTGTCCAAAGAGAAAAATCATCTCGGGTATCTTCCCTGGAGGAGTCTGGGGTTGCTACCCGGGATGACAGGGCCCTAAAGCACTGGAGAAAACTCTGCGGGAGACGCCTGGGAGGAGTTCTGGGTAGATCCCGCAGGATGGACCACTGTCAAGAGAGAAAAATCATATTGGGTGTCTTCCCTGGAGGAGTCTGGGGTTGCTACCCGGGATCACAGGGCCTCAAACCACAGGAAAAATGTCTGCGGGAGACACCTAGGAGGAATCTCAGATGCATCCCAGAAGATGGAGCATTGTCCAAGCAGAAAAATTATCTCGGGTATCTTCCCTGGAGGAGTCTGGGGTTACTACCCGGGATCACAGGGCCCTAAACCCCAGGAAGAAAACACTCAGAAACAGAGCTGGGAGGAGTATCGGGTGCATCCCGCAGGATGGGCAATAGTCCAAGGAGAAAAATTATCTCGGGTATCTTCCCTGGAGGAGTCTGGGGTTGCTACCTGGGATGACAGAACCCTAAACCGCGAGAAAAAAGACTCAGGGACATAGCTGCGACAAGTCTCGGTTGCATCCCAGAAGATGGAGCATTGTCCAAGGAGAAAAACCATCCCGGGTATCTTCCCTGGAGGAGTCTGGGATTGCTACCCGGGATTACAGGGACCCAAACCACAAGAAAAATGTCTGCTGGAGACACCTGGGAGGAATCTCAGATGCATCCCTAAGATGGAGCATTGTCCAAGGAGAAAAATCATCTCGGGTATCTTCCCTGGAGGAGTCTGGGGTTGCTACCCGGGATCACAGGGCCCCAAAACACCGGAATAAAGACTCAGGGACATACCTGCAAGGAGTCTCGGATGCTTCCCAGAGGATGGAGCTTTCTCCAAGGAGAAAAATTATCTCGGGTATCTTCCCTGGAGGAGTCTGGGATTGCTACCCGGGATTACAGGGACCCAAACCACAAGAAAAATGTCTGCTGGAGACACCTGGGAGGAATCTCAGATGCATCCCTAAGATGGAGCATTGTCCAAGGAGAAAAATTATCTCGGGTATCTTCCCTGGAGGAGTCTGGGGTTGCTACCCGGGATCACAGGGCCCTAAAGCACTCAAGAAAACTCTGCGGGAGACGCCTGGGAGGAATTCTGGATAGATCCCGCATGATGGACCACTGTCAAGAGAGAAAAATGATATTGGGTGTCTTCCCTGGAGACGTGTGGGGTTGCTAACTGGGATGACAGAACCCTAAACCCTGAGAAAAAAGACTCAGGGACATAGCTGTGACAAGTCTTGGATGCATCCCAGAGGATGGAGCGCTGTCCAAGGAGGAAAATCATCTCGGGTATCTTCCCTGGAGGAGTCTGGGCTTGCTACCCGGGATTACAGGAAGCAAAACCAAAGGAAAAATGCCTGCGGGAGACGCCTGGGAGGAATCTCATATGCATCCCAGAAGATGGAGCATTGTCCAAGGAGAAAAATCATCTCGGGTATCTTCCCTGGAGGAGTCTGGGGTTGCTACCTGGGATCACAGGGCCCCAAAACACCGGAATAAACACTCAGGGACATACCTGCAAGGAGTCTCGGATGCTTCCCAGAGGATGGAGCTTTCTCCAAGGAGAAAAATTATCTCGGGTATCTTCCCTGGAGGAGTCTGGGATTGCTACCCGGGATTACAGGGACCCAAACCACAAGAAAAATGTCTGCTGGAGACACCTGGGAGGAATCTCAGATGCATCCCTAAGATGGAGCATTGTCCAAGGAGAAAAATCATCTCGGGTATCTTCCCTGGAGGAGTCTGGGGTTGCTACCCGGGATCACAGGGCCCCAAAACACCGGAATAAAGACTCAGGGACATACCTGCAAGGAGTCTCGGATGCTTCCCAGAGGATGGAGCTTTCTCCAAGGAGAAAAATTATCTCGGGTATCTTCCCTGGAGGAGTCTGGGATTGCTACCCTGGATTACAGGGACCCAAACCACAAGAAAAATGTCTGCTGGAGACACCTGGGAGGAATCTCAGATGCATCCCTAAGATGGAGCATTGTCCAAGGAGAAAAATCATCTCGGGTATCTTCCCTGGAGGAGTCTGGGGTTGCTACCCGGGATCACAGGGCCCCAAAACACCGGAATAAAGACTCAGGGACATACCTGCAAGGAGTCTCGGATGCTTCCCAGAGGATGGAGCTTTCTCCAAGGAGAAAAATTATCTCGGGTATCTTCCCTGGAGGAGTCTGGGATTGCTACCCGGGATTACAGGGACCCAAACCACAAGAAAAATGTCTGCTGGAGACACCTGGGAGGAATCTCAGATGCATCCCTAAGATGGAGCATTGTCCAAGGAGAAAAATTATCTCGGGTATCTTCCCTGGAGGAGTCTGGGGTTGCTACCCGGGATCACAGGGCCCTAAAGCACTCAAGAAAACTCTGCGGGAGACGCCTGGGAGGAATTCTGGATAGATCCCGCATGATGGACCACTGTCAAGAGAGAAAAATGATATTGGGTGTCTTCCCTGGAGACGTGTGGGGTTGCTAACTGGGATGACAGAACCCTAAACCCTGAGAAAAAAGACTCAGGGACATAGCTGTGACAAGTCTTGGATGCATCCCAGAGGATGGAGCGCTGTCCAAGGAGGAAAATCATCTCGGGTATCTTCCCTGGAGGAGTCTGGGCTTGCTACCCGGGATTACAGGAAGCAAAACCAAAGGAAAAATGCCTGCGGGAGACGCCTGGGAGGAATCTCATATGCATCCCAGAAGATGGAGCATTGTCCAAGGAGAAAACTCATCTCGGGAATCTTCCCTGGAGGAGTCTGGGGTTGCTACCTGGGATCACAGGGCCCCAAAACACCGGAATAAACACTCAGGGACATACCTGCAAGGAGTCTCGGATGCTTCCCAGAGGATGGAGCTTTCTCCAAGGAGAAAAATTATCTCGGGTATCTTCCCTGGAGGAGTCTGGGATTGCTACCCGGGATTACAGGGACCCAAACCACAAGAAAAATGTCTGCTGGAGACACCTGGGAGGAATCTCAGATGCATCCCTAAGATGGAGCATTGTCCAAGGAGAAAAATCATCTCGGGTATCTTCCCTGGAGGAGTCTGGGGTTGCTACCCGGGATCACAGGGCCCCAAAACACCGGAATAAAGACTCAGGGACATACCTGCAAGGAGTCTCGGATGCTTCCCAGAGGATGGAGCTTTCTCCAAGGAGAAAAATTATCTCGGGTATCTTCCCTGGAGGAGTCTGGGATTGCTACCCTGGATTACAGGGACCCAAACCACAAGAAAAATGTCTGCTGGAGACACCTGGGAGGAATCTCAGATGCATCCCTAAGATGGAGCATTGTCCAAGGAGAAAAATTATCTCGGGTATCTTCCCTGGAGGAGTCTGGGGTTGCTACCCGGGATCACAGGGCCCTAAAGCACTCAAGAAAACTCTGCGGGAGACGCCTGGGAGGAATTCTGGATAGATCCCGCATGATGGACCACTGTCAAGAGAGAAAAATGATATTGGGTGTCTTCCCTGGAGACGTGTGGGGTTGCTAACTGGGATGACAGAACCCTAAACCCTGAGAAAAAAGACTCAGGGACATAGCTGTGACAAGTCTTGGATGCATCCCAGAGGATGGAGCGCTGTCCAAGGAGGAAAATCATCTCGGGTATCTTCCCTGGAGGAGTCTGGGCTTGCTACCCGGGATTACAGGGAGCAAAACCAAAGGAAAAATGTCTGCGGGAGACGCCTGGGAGGAATCTCAGATGCATTCCAGAAGATGGAGCATTGTCCAAGGAGAACAATCATCTCGGGTATCTTCCCTGGAGGAGTCTGGGGTTGTACCCAGGATCACAGGGCCTCAAACCATAAGAAAAATGTCTGCGGAGATACCTGGGAGGAATCTCAGATGCATCCCAGAAGATGGAGCATTGTCCAAGGAGAAAAATCATCTCGGGTATCTTCCCTGGAGGAGTCTGGGGTTGCTACTCGGGATCACAGGGCCCCAAAATACCGGAATAAACACTCAGGGACATACCTGCAAGGACTTTCGGATGCTTCCCAGAGGATGGAGCTTTGTCCAAGGAGAAAAATTATCTCGGGTATCTTCCCTGGAGGAGTCTGGGATTGCTACCCGGGATTACAGGGACCCAAACCACAAGAAAAATGTCTGCTGGAGACACCTGGGAGGAATCTCAGATGCATCCCTAAGATGGAGCATTGTCCAAGGAGAAAAATTATCTCGGGTATCTTCCCTGGAGGAGTCTGGGGTTGCTACCCAGGATTACAGGGCCTCAAACCATAAGAAAAATGTCTGCGGAGATACCTGGGAGGAATCTCAGATGCATCCCAGAAGATGGAGCATTGTCCAAGGAGAAAAATCATCTCGGGTATCTTCCCTGGAGGAGTCTGGGGTTGCTACCCGGGATCACAGGGCCCCAAAATACCGGAATAAACACTCAGGGACATACCTGCAAGGACTCTCGGATGCTTCCCAGAGGATGGAGCTTTGTCCAAGGAGAAAAATTTTCTCGGGTATCTTCCCTGGAGGAGTCTGGGGTTGCTACCAGGGATTATAGGGAGCCAAACCACAGGAAAAATGTCTGCGGAGACACCTGGGAGGAATCTCAGGTGCATCCCAGAAGATGGAGCATTGTCCAAGGACAAAAATCATCTTGGGTATCTTCCCTGGAGGAGTCTGGGGTTGCTACCCGGGATCACAGAGCCTCAAACCACAGGAAAAATGTCTGCGGAGACACCTGGGAGGAATCTCAGATGCATCCCAGAAGATGGAGCTTTGTCCAAGGAGAAAAATCATCTCAGGTATCTTCCCTGGAGGGGTCTGGGGTTGCTACCAGGGATTACAGGGACCCAAGCCACAGGAAAAATGTCTGCGGGAGACGCCTGGGAGGAATCTCAGATGCATCCCAGCAGATGGAGCATTGTCCAAGGAGAAAAATCATCTCGGGTATCTTCCACGGAGGAGTCTGGGGTTGCTACTGGGGATCACAGGGCCCTAAACCCCAGGAAGAAAACTCTCAGGATAGAGCTGGGAGGAGTCTCGGGTGCATCCCGCTGGATGGACAATAGTCCAAGGAGAAAAATCAACTTGGGTATCTTTCCTGGAGGAGTCTGGGGTTGCTACCCGGGATCACAGGGCCCCAAAACACCGGAATAAACACTGAGGGACATACCTGCAAGGAGTCTCGGATGCTTCCCAGAGGATGGAGCATTGTCCAAGGAGAAAAATCATCTCGGGTATCTTCCCTGGAAGAGTCTGGGGTTGCTACCCAGGATTACAGGGACCCAAACCACCGGAAAAATATCTGCGGAGACACCTCGGAGGAATCTCAGATGCATCCCAGAAGATGGAGCATTGTCCAAGGAGAAAAATCATCTCGGGTATCTTCCCTGGAGGAGTCTGGGGTTGCTACCCAGGATCACAGGGCCCTAAAGCACTGGAGAAAACTCTGCGGGAGACGCATGGGAGGAGTTCTGGGTAGATCCCGCAGGATGGACCACTGTCAAGAGAGAAAAATCATATTGGGTGTCTTCCCTGGAGGAGTCTGGGGATGCTACCTGGGATGACAGAACACTAAACCGCGAGAAAAAAGACTCAGGGACATAGCTGTGACAAGTCTCGGATGCATCCCAGAAGATGGAGCTTTGTCCAAGGAGAAAAATCATCCCTGGTATCTTTCCTGGAGGAGTCTGGGGTTGCTACCCGGGATCAGAGGGCCCCAAAACACCGGAATAAACACTCAGGGACATACGTGCAAGGAGTCTCGGATGCTTCCCAGAGGATGGAGCATTGTCCAAGGAGAAAAATCATCTCGGGTATCTTCCCTGGAAGAGTCTGGGGTTGCTACCCGGGGTCACAGGGCCGCAAAACACCGGAATAAACACTCAGGGACATACGTGCAAGGAGTCTCGGATGCTTCCCAGAGGATGGAGCATTGTCCAAGGAGAAAAATCATCTCGGGTATCTTCCCTGGAGGAGTCTGGGGTTGCAACCTGGGATGACAGAACCCTAAACCGCGAGAAAAAAGACTCAGGGACATCGCTGTGACAAGTCTCGGATCCATCCCAGAGGATGGAGCATTGTCCAAGGAGAAAAATCATCCCGGGTATCTTCCCTGGAGGAGTCTGGGGTTGCTACCCGGGATTACAGGGACCAAAACCAAAGGAAAAATGTCTGCGGTAGACGCCTGGGAGGAATCTCAGATGCATCCCAGAAGATGGACCTTTGTCGAAGGAGAAAAATCATCTTGGGTATCTTCCCTGGAGGAGTCTGGGGTTGCTACCCGGGATCACAGGGCCTCAAAGCACAGGAAAAATGTCGGCGGGAGATGCCTGGGAGGAATCTCAGATGCATCCCAGAAGATGGAGCACTGTCCAAGGAGAAAAATCACCTCGGGTATCTTCCCTGGAGGAGTCTGGGGTTGGTACCCAGGATGACAGGGCTCTAAACAACCGGAATAAAGACTCAGGGATATACCTGCAAGGAGTCTCGGATGCTTCCCAGAGGATGGAGCATTGTCCAAGGAGAAAAATCATCTCGGGTATCCTCCCTGGAGGAGTCTGGGGTTGCTACCCGGGATTACAGGGACCCAAACCACAGGAAAAATGTCTGCGGGAGACGCCTGGGAGGAATCTCAGATGCATCCCAGAAGATGGAGCATTGTCCAAGGAGAAAAATCATCTCGGGTATCTTCCCTGGAAGAGTCTGGGGTTGCTACCCGGGATCACAGGGCCCTAAAGCACTCAAGAAAACTCTGCCGGAGTCGCCTGGGAGGAGTTCTGGGTAGATCCCGCAGGACGGACCACTGTCAAGAGAGAAAAATCATATTGGGTGTCTTCCCTGAAGGAGTCTGGGGTTGCTACCCGGGATGACTGGGCGCTAAACCACCGGAATAAAGACTCAGGGACATACCTGCAAGGAGTCTCGGATGCTTCCGAGAGGATGGAGTATTGTCCAAGGAGAAAAATCATCTCGGGTATCTTCCCTGGAGGAATCTGGGGTTGTTACCTGGGATTACAGGGACCAAAACCACAGAAAAATGTCTGCGGGAGACGCCTGGGAGGAATCTCAGATGCATCCCTAAGATGGAGAATTGTCCAAGGAGAAAAATCATCTCAGGTATCTTCCCTGGAGGAGTCTGGGGTTGCTGCCCAGGATCACAGGGCCCTAAACCCCAGGAAGAAAACACTCAGAAACAGAGCTGGGAGGAGTCTCGGGTGCATCCCACAGGATGGACAATAGTCCAAGGAGAAAAATCAACTTGGGTATCTTCCACGGAGGAGTCTGGGGTTGCTACCCGGGATGACAGGGCCCAAAACCACCGGAATAAAGACTCAGGGACATACCTGCAAGGAGTCTCGGATGCTTCACAGAGGATGGAGTATTGTCCAAGGAGAAAAATCATCTCGGGTATCTTCCCTGGAGGAATCTGGGGTTGTTACCTGGGATTACAGGGACCAAAACCACAGAAAAATGTCTGCGGGAGACGCCTGGGAGGAATCTCAGATGCATCCCTAAGATGGAGAATTGTCCAAGGAGAAAAATCATCTCAGGTATCTTCCCTGGAGGAGTCTGGGGTTGCTGCCCAGGATCACAGGGCCCTAAACCCCAGGAAGAAAACACTCAGAAACAGAGCTGGGAGGAGTCTCGGGTGCATCCCACAGGATGGACAATAGTCCAAGGAGAAAAATCAACTTGGGTATCTTCCACGGAGGAGTCTGGGGTTGCTACCCGGGATGACAGGGCCCAAAACCACCGGAATAAAGACTCAGGGACATACCTGCAAGGAGTCTCGGATGCTTCCCAGAGGATGGAGCATTGTCCAAGGAGAAAAACCATCTCGGGTATCTTCCCTGGAGGAGTCTGGGGTTCCTATCCGGGATCACAGGGCCCTAAACCCCAGGAAGAAAACACTCAGAAACAGAGCTTGGAGGAGTCTCAGGTGCATCCCGCAGGATAGACAATAGTCCAAGGAGGAAAATCATCTTGGGTATCTTCCGTGGAGGAGTCTGGGGTTGCTACCCGGGATCTCAGGGCCCTAAAGCATTGGAGAAAACTTGCGGGAGACGCCTGGGAGGAGTTCTGGGTAGATCTTGCAGGATGGAGTACTGTCAAGAGAGAAAAATCATCTTGGGTGTCTTCCCTGGAGGAGTCTGGGGTTGCTACCTGGGATGACAGGGCCCTAAACCACTGGAAAAAACTCTCAGACACATAATTGCGAGGAGTCTCGGATGCATCTAGAGGAAGGAGCATTTTCCAAGGAGAAAAATCATCTGGGGTATCTTCCGTGGAGGAGTCTGGGGTTGCTACCCGGGATGACAGGTCACCAAAACACTGGAAAAAAAGACTCAGGGCCATACCTGGGTGGGGTGTCTGGTGCATCCCAGAGAATGGAGCATTGTACAAGGAGAAAAATCATCTTGGGTATCTTCCCTGTGTGAGTCTGGGGTTGCTTCCTGGGATCTCAGGTCCCTAAAGCAGTGATCAAATGGCTCCAGGAGTTGCCTGGGAGGAGTCTTGGGTGGACCCTGGAAGATACATTTTCATAGTAAAAGAGTGTTTTGGTAGAGAATACCATGTCAGGTTTCCATGCTGGGATGGCCCTGAGGTGCCCCCAGTGGAAGCAGAGGAGGGGTTGGGCAGTGCTGGTGTCCCCTGGAGCCATGGCTGCCCTGGACGCCACGCAAAAGGTCTTGCTCGAGTGCTCAGGGAACAGCCGATCGCCAGTTTTGGGGTCAGGAAGGAATTTTTCCCCCGGGGCACACTGGCACGGGCCCCCGGGGGTCTTTCGCCTTCCTCTGCAGCCCCGAGCACGGCCCCTTGCCAGGGCTCCTCGGGGCCAGTTGTGGCCAGCGGTTCCCTGTCCTGGCAGGAGCGGGAGTCCAGCGGTGCCCTCCATCCCTCCGCCTCTCCTCCCTGTGCCAGCTTGGCAGGGGCACCTCCGGGACCTCCCTGCACGAGCCCCCCGGGGGTCTTCTGCCCTGGGCCCGGCACGGCCTGCTTGCACAGGCTGCAGGCGCCATGCTGCCTCAGGACAGAGCGGGCAATCGAAGCGGAGCCTCCGTCTCCTCTGCCAGAGCCGCCGGCTGTGCCTCGTCTGTCCCGGCCGCAGCCCGAGAGCGTCTCCACCGGCCCGGGCCCGACCCTGTGCCCCGGGGGAGCCCCGCAGCCTCTGCCCCGCCGCCAGCCCGCCTCTCCCCGGGCCCGTCCCCGTCCCCGTCCCCGTCCCCGCCGGCACCGGGGGGAGCGCAGCCAGCGGCCGCAGCCCGGCCCCTCTCCGCACCCCCGCTGCCCGCCGACGGCCGCCCCGCCAGACCCCCGGCAGCAGCGGGCAGGGGCGGGGCCGCGCCCGGGGGACGCCCGACGGCTGCGCCGCTGCCCGCTCCCGCGGGGACCCGCTCACGGGCCCGCCGGCCCCGCGCTTCTGCCCTCGGGCCCCGCCGCGGCCTCCGCAGCCTCCGCGGAGCGAGGCCCACACGCCCCCTGCCCGCAGCCCCCGCACGCACCCACCGGGACCCCCGGCCCCCTCCGCGCCCACACCTGCCCCGCCGCTCCGCCGGGGCTCCCGCCGCACGGCCCGGCCCGGGCCCGCAGGGCCGCAGCCCACTCGAGCCGAGCCCGGCCCGGCCCAGCTCAGCCCAGCCCGGCCCAGCCCGGCCCAGCCGAGCCGATCCAGCCAGCCGTGCGGGCAGAGCCGGGCCGAGCCGGGCGGGGGGAGCAGGCGGCAGGCGCGGCCGGAGCGAGGCAGGGCCGCCTCCCCGGGACTCCCTCCCGCCTCTGCCGGGGATGGGGGGCGGGTGGCCGAGCAGCGCAGCGTCCCCGCAGGGCCCTCCCTGCCCTCTGCACCTGCGGGAGCAGACAAGTCCCCCCCAGGAGAGGCACTCCACGCTGTTCCATCCTTCCCCCGCTCTCTGTCCCCCTGCCCGTCCCCAGCGTCTTCCCGTCCTTTGGGACCTGCTCCTTGCTGCCCGGCCAGCTCCTCTGGGAAGCCCCTTCCCGGGCACTCTTGGGCCAGCAGGCAGTGCCAACGGCGGCCCTGGCAAGGGCCTGTGGCCCAACGCCTGTGGCAACGCAGCCCCGTCCTGCTGGGGAGGGCGAGGATGGGGCTGTGCTCGTGGCCGGGCGAGAGCAGTGTGGGTTGGGGGGATGCTGCCATGCCCCCAGGGATGCCATAGCCGTGGACATGCTGTGCCCGCAGGGATGCCATGCCCGTGGGGGTTGCCATGGCCACTGGGGTGCTGTGCCTGGGGGATCGCCATGTCTGTGGAGATTCTACGCCTGCAGGGACGTAGGTGCTGTACCCATGGGGATGCCGTGCCCCTGGAGATGCTGTGACCATGGTGGTGCCGTTCCCGTTGGGATGCTGTGCGCGCAGCGTGCTGGCACTGTGCGAGGTCTGCTGGTCCCTGCTGCAGGACTGGGTGATCAGTGTGACCATCGGCTGGAACTGCAACCTGGACCTGTCCGACAGCGAGTGCCGCCCTCGCTACTCCTTCCACCACCTTCATCCCAAAAGGACTTCGGCTTCCCCTTGGCTACAGCTACAGGTGATGACCCTGGCCCTGCCCTGGCCCCGCTGCCCCGCATCCTTTATCCAGCCCTGCCCCACCATCCCCACAGCACCCATTGGTCTGAGGATGCTCTGTGGTGGGGGGGCATCACCCTGGGGTGCTCCAGCCTCAGGCCAGCCCGTCCCGTCCCTGCCCCGGTACCGCCGGAGCTGCAAAGGGCCATGGTGGCAGGCTGGGGTAACACTCGCTCTGCCCGAGACCATCCAAGTCCCCCCCAGCTCTGAGTGACATGCTGCCCCCAGAAGGAGTTGCACCCCTACCTGGGTGGGACATGTCCTACAGCCAAGTGTCACCGCTGCCAGCCCCAGGCCTGTCAATAAACCCCCGTGCCTGGGGCTGCTCCCTGCGGACAGAATGGAGGGGACGGGGGGACGGGGGGGATGGGGGGGACACGGGGGGGTGTCGTCCCCATCCTTGAGCCCTGCAGTGCTGACGTGCGGAAACAAACTCCACAACTCACGCAGAGTTATAAAGCAGCTATGTCTATTGCAGCGCTGGGTGCAAGGGGGATCGCTCCTCCAAACTTGCACACCCTAAAGGGTTAGTTATACACCTTATAGACATGCCATATATACACATTCACAAGGTTTCGGGAAATGATTAACATGTTCATGACTTTTCCGGGAACTCATTACCATAGGCTACTACCCACCCCGGTATGCCCATTATAGTCTCTCGATGGTCCTTCAGAATCCTCTGGGAGTCGTTGACTCCTTTTTAATCACTGTATTGTTTTGGTCAACTGTCCTTATCTGGTTGCCAAAGCCGCTGCTCTGTGGCTCCAGATGGCTCTGCTCTCTGCCAATTCCAAGGTAGAGCTGCCCCAGGGTCACCATTCAGGAGCCTCTCAGCTACGACTCTCGCTATGCATTTTGCCATGTTGCAATGTCTCACTGGATGTTGTTTCCCCGTAGCGGTGCCATGGTGGGGACAGGCACATCCCCCAGCGCTCGTGGGGAGCTGGAGGGTCCTGGGGCTGCTTGCCCTGCTGCAGGCATGTGGGAAGAGCGCGGGGTCCCCCCAGCCCCCTCCGGGCACCGTCCCTGCCCACAGGCTGCCTGCAGAACCTGACACAGGCAGGCACCTTGGTTCGGGCGGCATTGCCCCCCCCGCTGCTACTGCAAGAGGAGGTCGCCCCTGACGGCACCTTGGCGTTGTCCCCAGAGCCCCCGGGGAGCACAGGAGGGGCTCTGCCCGCAGCCCCGGGGACCCTTTTCCCCCGGAGGGGGGCAGGAGCAGGAGCCGCCTGTCCGGCGCTGGCAGCCCCTTCCCCTAGAGCTGCAGGGGGACAGCCGGGGGGGCTGCAGGGGTCAGACACGGACGGGTCCGTGGTCCTTCCTGCCCAGCAAGGTCACAGCTCCACCCCCTCAGCTGCATGCACCCCCCCACGGCCACAGCTCCTGCTTCACCCCTCCCCAAATCTACACCTGCCTTCTACAAGCCACTTATTTACAGAAATTCAACATTAAAACCGCACCTGGGGGCCAGCACAGCCCTGCGGAGCACAGCTCCAGCCCTCGGTGCCCCCAGACCCCCGTGCCCGGCAGCGGGGGGCAGGACAGACCCATGGTCCAGCTCTTCTCCCGCAGCTCCTCCGCGTTCGGCTCCCCTTCCCCCTCCTCTTCTGCCCCCGCCACCTCCTCCTCCCACACTCCTCTCTTGCCGCTGTCCTTCTGGAGGGACACAGGGACAGCGCAGCAGTTCCTCCTGCCCGGCCAACACCTCCCTGCTCAGCTCAACCCCCCCCGCTGCTGCCGGGGTACGGAGCGCTTCCCAGCTCTGACCTCCCCGTAGCGGACGCGAGAGTCCAACTTCCCTCGATACCTCCATAACCGGCTGGATCCATCCGGAGCAGGAACTCCCCGCAGCGGGAGCAGGAGATGGTCCGAGAGCGGAAGATCCCCTCGGAGTGGGTGCGGGAGGGCAGAGACTGCAGTCCCCCCCCGCGTTGGCATCGCCCCGAGTTCAGAGCCTTCTCTGGGGGACGCTGTGGGGAGGAGGCGGTGCTGGCAAAGAGGGGGGGTTCCCTTCTCCCCTCCCACCACTGGGGGATGGATGGGCCGAACAGATCCGACCCCATCCGACCCCATCCGAGCGGAGCCCACCCCATCCGAGCGGAGCCGAGCCCCGCCGGTGCCCGCGGGCGCGGTGCGGCTCCTCCCGCCGCGGGTGACGGCGCGCAGGAACCGGCCCCGCGGCACCGGGCGCTGCAGCTGCTCGTCCCGCTGCGCTCCGGCGGGGCGGCGCGGGCTCGGGGAGCTCCTGCCCAGGGCGGGGGCGGGCGGGCGGAGCGGGGCGCTGCCGGGGCCGGGGGGCGGCCCGCGGGGGAGGGGGCGTGTGGCGATGGGAACGCGCGGACTGCGATATGCAGGATCGAAACCGGAATCCGCTGTATTAAGCAAGCGTGCTCTTTACATACCTTTCTACCAAGGCAGTAATTTCCTACTGTACTTGTTTACACCATCGCGTACTCCAAAAGATCACGTTCCCACCGAAAAGGGAATCTCTCTTCCCTGTGAGCAGCACCTCCTTATCTCGGGAGGAGCTTCACACAGCTTCATCGTCTGCCAGAACAGTGCTGCAGCTGCTTATTCCTCCCTATTAGTTCTACCCCACTTAACCCTTCTTTTGCCTCAGTCCCCACATCTCGTGATCATGTGTTGCCATCTCATGTTGAGCTTCTCATCAGTCAGCACCCCCAGGTCCTTCTCCCCAGGGCTGCTCTCCATCCATTCTCCGCCCAGCCTGGATTTGGGCTGGGGATTGCCCCGACCCAGGAGCAGGACATTGCACTTGTCCTGGTTGAACTTGATGAGGTTGGCATGGGCCCACCTCTCCAGCCTGTCATTAGTAGAAGGCCAGGCCTGCAGCACCCCGGTTATCAGCCCGGCTCGGGTGGGAGGGGATGCTCCTGCATGGGGGGGTTGCCCTGCACTGGGGGGGAAATGCCACCGAGGGAAGGTCTCGCCAAAGTGGGGGCCGCGCTCATGCTCCCTCTCCCCCATCCCTCCCCAGATCGCCCCGGCAGAAGGTCCCGAGGGCAGCGAGCGGATGGTCATCATCACAGGGCCGCCCGAGGCTCAGTTCAAGGTGCTCTGGGTGGGGGCTGTGGGTGGGGGGGACAGTAAGGGACAAGTCGCGGGCGTCCCTGTGGTCACCACTGTGCTGCCAGCCTGGCTTGGCCTCCCTCAGCGCCAGGGGATGCTCTTTGCTGGGTACAGTGGTTTTGATGCTGCTGGACGTGGGGACATTATCAGCTTTGGGGATGGAGAGGCACAGCGGGCGTTGCCTGATGGTTTTCCTTCCCGTCCGTCTGCTCCCCAGGCCCAGGGGTGAATATTTGGGAAGCTGAAAGAGGCAAACTTCTTTAACGCGAAAGAAGTGAAGCTTGAAGCCCACATCAAGGTGCCTTCCTTCACTGCTGGCCGTGTGATAGGCAAAGGTGGCAAAACGGTAGGTGGTGGTGCCCCGGGGATGCAGAGTTGGGCATCAGCCATCACCCCTGCCCACCCCAGGGGGACAAATCCCGGGTGCACAGTGGTTTCAGCGACGTCTTGACCCTCAGCCCCCATGTCCTGGTGGTGGTTCTCGTTGGTCCCAAGGAAGGGGGAGACACACAGGGTGCCTGGTGCCGTCGTGACACCGGTAGTGGAGGTTTTTGGCTCTTCCACAACAGAAGCCTCTTGTGGTTCCTCCAGGTGAACGAACTGCAAAACTTAACCAGTGTGGAAGTCATTGTGCCATGAGACCAAACCCCGGACGAGAACGAGGAGGTCATCGTTAAAATCATTGGGCATTTCTTTGCCAGTCAGGTACTGTTTGGCTGTGGCTTTACCCGATCCTCCCTGGCCACTTTCATCCACCGAGGAAAGGTGTGGGGCTTGCTGAGCCCAGCACCACCCGAGCGACCTGCTGCTCTTCTTTTGGGAGGTCCCTGTGTCCCCAAGAGGCACTGAAGGTGTTTCGGTAGCTCCCCCCGGCTGTGCGAGAACTGAAATTGAAGATTGGCTCGATTGAGCTAAAAATGTGTGTTTTGGAAGCTGTGCAGAGCAGCACCCAGGGTGTGAATGGACTCCTTGGTGCGGGCAAATCCATGCGCATCCCACCTGGGTGCATCTTCCATAACCTTGTCTCCTGTCCACTTCGGCGGGATGGCGACCCCCCCAAAAATTCAGGCTCTCTCGAGGAGTGAAGCACAAGTTAAAAAAAAAAAAGAACAAAACAAAACAAAAAATTAACAAAAAAAACCCAAACACACACCAGCACCACTCCCACGAAATTAATTACAGCTTTTCCAGAGTGAAAAGTTGGGAGTGGCGAGATGCTCAGTGGGGGCTCGGGAGTGGTTGGTGGGGGGAGAAGAGGTGCCCTGACCCCCACCTCTTGCTTTTCCCCTCTCCTCCCCAGGACTGCACAGCGCAAGATGAGGGAAATGCTCCAGCAGGTGAAGCAGCAGGAGCAGAAACACGCTCCGGGAGCCCCGGCCTCGCAGCACAGCAAGGGAGGCTCCCGCCGTGCCGCCCAGCACCGCCCGATGAATGTAACCCCACCGCCGGACATCCCCCCGTCCCAAACCCTCCTCCCCCACCCCCAGCAGGTCAGGGGAGCAAACCAAAGACCCCCCCAAACACACAGCCCCCCATTCCCCGCGGCGCTGCGAGGATGCACAGCCGAGGGGTACGGGGAGGGCTCTCTCCATCCCACAGCCTCCCCCTTCCTCCTCCCTCGCCTCCCGACGCTCTCCCTTTAGTTGGACTAACGTGGGCAGGTTTGGGTACCTCAGCACCTCACGCTTGTGTCTCCCTTTTAGAGATTTTGTGTGCCTTGGAAACCTGCGAGTTGGAGGGTTTTTTTATTAATTTTCTAATAAAAAAAGAAACGAGTTGGACAAAACGATGGGAATAGGCAGCACTCTGGTCATTCTCTCCGGGGCGTTGTGGAGGAAGGCTGCCAGTCTTCCTCCCAGTGTACTTTTCCCCGTTGGCTCCAGACTGCTGCTGGGGCTGAGCTCTGAGCCGCCAGAGCGGTTCTCAGCAGACGGTCACTCGGCGCAGACAATGAGGCCCTGAATAGCCCTTCCTGTGCTCTTGATGGCTCCGGACGGCTCTGCTCCTCTGCTGCTTCTAAGGTGGGGCTGCCCCAGTGCCCTCACTCAGGAGCCCTTTGTCTGTGCAGGTCTCACTTGTGACAGGGGGTGGGGGTGTTGCCAAACTAACTGCTGTGTTGCGATGTGTGAGTGGGTGTTCCTGCCCGTGTCAGTGCCAGAGCTCTTCCGTAGGCTCCTTCTGCCAGCGGAGAGCCAGGGGCCGCTCCTTCGGGAGAGAGCTTGTTTAAAGAGAGGAAAAAAAAAAAGCGGGGGGGGGGGGGAGGGGGGAAGTGGGAAAAGAAAAAAGGGGAAAAAAGAGAAAAAAAGGGGAAAAAAGTGAAAAAATGAGAAAAGTGAAAACGGGGGGAAAGGGAGAAACAGAGAAAAAAGGGAGATAAGGAAAAAAAAGGGGAAAAAGAACAAAGGGGAAAAAGAGGAAAAAAGTAAAAAAAGAGAAAAAGTAAAATGGGGAAAAGGAGAAACAGAAAAAAGGGGGAAAAGGCAAAAAAAAGGGAAAAAGAAAAAAAGGGAAAAAAGATAAAAAAGGAGGGGGAAGCGAATAACAAAAGGGAGAAAGAAGAAAACCCCACATATTAAAAAAGAAAGGTAGAAAAGAAAAAAAAACAAACAAACCAAGGAAGGAAAGTGGGAACAGCCGCCGGGCAGGAGGAGGGACAGGAGCCGGGGGAGGGGGGGGCGTGGGGGGAGGTGGCGGTGCCAGCGGCGGCCCCGGGGGCTGCGACACCACGTTTTTGTCCTCTACTGCAAAGTGTTCTGTGAAAAAACCCCAACCAAATCCCACCCACCGACAACATCAAAACCCAAAGAGAAATCTCTCCAGCTCACACGAGCCTGAGCTCGCTCTCCGTTGCTCAGTTTCCAGTGTCTCGGGGGGGTCACGGCCGAGCTGAGATTGGGGGGTGGGGGTGGTGGGAGTTTGCCCCATGGCTGTGATGGGGGGAGAAGGGGTGGGTGGGGAGCGGGGGGTGTGGTGTGGGGGTTTCAACAGCACAGTAATTAGGCCCGTGTAATGGGGAAGCTCAGATGCCCCCTAAGCACCCCCCCCCGGTGCTTCTCTAGCCAGGCGAGCGCTGGGCGTCCCCCCCACAGGAGAGGAGCGCACCTCCGGGGTGGGTGGAAGGGCGTCACCCAACGGGGAGAGGACCAAGATGGGGCTTGGGTGTCCCTTGGGGTGGCCGGGTGGGGCTGCTGGGGGCTGCCACGATGAGGGACACCCCCACGCCTTTCTCCATGGCTCCCACAGCTCTGCTCCCTCCCTCCCTCCCATCCAGTGCCACCGGAGAGGTGGTGTCCCCCCTCCCGGGGCGGGCAGGGGCTGCTGCCACCCCATCTAACACCTCAACGCACCAAAGCACCTCACTGGGGGAGGGACCCTGTGCCTGGTAGCCCCGTGCGCCCCAGCACTGTAAGGATGGGGCTGAGCCCCCACCACGGCCACCCTGTGCAAACCAAAGACCCCCACACAGACCCCCCCCACCCCCATTCCCCGTGGCACTGTGAGGAGAGAGAGAGAGAGAGGTTTTATTATTCTTTTTTTTTTTTTAATTTTTTATTTCCTAAAAGCCACCGGTTTTCATCCCAGGCATGGCCAGAGGTGCGCCCAGCCTTGAGGGGGGGAGGTTGGGCTGCAGTGCACAGCACAGCGGCTCATTAGTTTTTAGAATTAATGTAACGATAACGAAACAAATGGTGATTTTTAAGTTTTGTAAGGACTTTATTTTATTTATTTATTTATTTCATTTCAGAGGGGGTGGGGGCGGGAGGGGGATGTTTGTTTTTTAGCACAAGCCGGCTTTTCTAGAGGTTAAAGGAAAGGCTGTGCTCGGCCGTAAACGCTTTGCGGAAAGATCCCAGTTGCAAGGAGAGAAGGGGGGAAAGAGGGGCGGGGGGGAAAAACAGATTTCCAAGAGGTTGTCAGCCCAGGGCTGGGGGAAAAAAAAACCCAACACTAGCAAAAATATTAATTTTTTTTTTAGTTTCAAAAGTAACACACACACAACCCCCAACCCCCGATGACACACACACATCCACACACAAAAACTACCTCAGGCTTTCATACCTCAGCACATTGCGCTTCTGTTCCTTTTAGAGATTTTTTGTGCCTTACAAAACTGATAACTGGAGCATTATTTTTGTTTATTTTCTTAATAAAAAAAAAAAAAAGACTTGGAAAACACGCTCTCTACTGAGTGCGAGGCGGGAGAAGGAAAGCAATCCCACGGGTGCCAGAGCTCTTCCATAGTCTCCTTCTGCTGGCTGAGAGCCAGGGGCCGTTCCTTCGGAGAAAGCTTGAGAGATGCTTAAAGAGAGAAAAAGAAAAAAACCAAAAGAAAAAAATGGGGGCGAAAAAAAAAGAGGGGAAAGAAGAACAAAGAGAAAAAGAGATAAAAGGGGGGGAAGAAAAAAGGGGGAAAAAGAAAAAAGGGAAAAGGAAAAAAGGGGGGGGAAGAGAAAAAAAAAGGAAAAGGAAACAAAAACCCCAAATATAAAAAAAAAGAAAGGTAGAAAGGAAAAAACAAACAACCAAACCAAGCAAGGAAAGGGGTGAAAGCCACCGGGCAAGACGAGGGACGAGAGCCAGGGGTGAGGTGGCGGTGCCAGCGCCGGCCCCGGGGGCTGTGACACCACACTGCAAAGTGTTCTGTGAAAAACCCAACCAAAACCCACCCAACGACAACATCAAAAACCAAACTCACAAGAGCCTGAGCTCGCTCTCCGTTGCTCTCATTCCAGTGTCTTCGGGGGGTCACGGCCGAGCTGAGATTGGGGTGTGGTGGTGGTGGGAGTTTGCCCCATGGCTGTGATGGGGGGAGAAGGGGTGGGTGGGGAGTGGGGGGTGTCGTGTGGGGTTTTTTTGGGGTGGTGGTGGTTTTTTTGAGGTGGTGGTGTTTTTTTTGCCAGGTGTCGCTTTACCCAGTGGCTCGGGGAGTGTGACGAAACGGGAAAAAGGGCTTCACTGAGAGGTTCAAATTAATAATTTCTTTGGACTTCGGTCACGGGCCCAATATGTCACTATTGCAAGTTCTGTGTGTGCGATGGCGATTACACTATTGCGGTTTAAAAGAAATTAGCGGGATCCACTATTGCGAGCTACAAATGCCCCCGACAAGTAGCAACACAAACCACGAGGGCGCTAGATATTAATGCCTTAGAAGAGTGCACCAGTCACAAACTCAATCGCATGCCCTATACCGTACGGATGTTTCTTAGTCACTTACCCTCTCTCTCTCAGGTGAGGTCGCTCCATCCCGGGGAAGTTACCCTGTACAGCGTCCTGGATGGGGGGGACAGATCTCCTAGGGGCCAGCTGTATCCTTGGAGGATTCCCCATTTGTCTCCCCAGACCCTGCGGTTTATATTTCCTGACTCGGTGAGGGTGCAGGATTATGCCCGAGTGGATTACACTGTCTGGGATATTTCCCTCTGGTGGTGCCATAGCGAAGTCTCTGTTGCCAGTTTGTGATGTCCGGTGCTCAACGTCACAGGAAGAGTGGTGGGATGGGACTCGGGGCATTTTGTTTGTTAAGGGCCATTTGGTTTTGGTTGTTCTGTGCCATCTGGAGATAAGCCCGGGCTGAGCTGTTCTGCAGCTCCCCCCAAGTTCTCTCTGCACAGCCAAGGCACGGCGGGGATGGAGCTGAGTGGGATGGCAGCTCCCTGCCTCTCACCTCTGGTGCTCCGAAACCGGCTTGGCTGGCTGCTCCCACACAGTGTGTTACTGGCTTGCCCAGCAGGTAAAGAA
Source organism: Vanellus vanellus (assembly GCF_965231255.1). Lineage (NCBI taxonomy): Eukaryota > Metazoa > Chordata > Aves > Charadriiformes > Charadriidae > Vanellus > Vanellus vanellus. The sequence goes on along the minus strand of NW_028128756.1, from coordinate 59,229 downwards.
CCCAGATTTGGGACGCCACTGGGGTGTCCGTAAGGGGTCCTGGGCGGCCCTTATGGGGTCCTGGGGGGGACTCTTGCAGGCCAGAGGGAGTCTGGGGCAGTTTTTCAAGGATCTGGGGGTCCCCTCTGGTGCCTCTGGGGAGGGTTTTGTGGCTGGAGAGGGCCGAGCTGGTTTCAAGAAGTGCTTCCTCCCTTTCTCCAGCCCACCCAGCTCCCCCGACACCACCACCCCCCCAGGTTGGTGGGTGCCCGCAGTGCCAGCCTGTCCCACTGGGTCGGGCACTGAGGGGGGCACAGCCCCAGCCGCGGGATGGGAGGAGGACTCCGTCCCCTCCCTCAGCAGCTTCTCGGCTAGCGGATGAAGGAACGGAACTCAAGTCAACACAGGAGAAGCAGGGAGTGTGGGGGAGACCCCCATATCCTGCCCCAGACCCTCAGCCTGTGCCCTGCCCTGCCTGCGCTGGGCAGCCCTGCCCGCCTGCTGAGGAGGGGGTGCTGCCCACGGGCCCCGATAGAGGAGACAGGGTATAGCGGGCTCTCTTCTCCTCTGCAGGGCAACCGAGGAGGCAGCACCCACTGGGCTCCCTGCCAACCATATACCATCGAAGCAGTGATGCCTCTCTCTACCCCCTGCCCCCCCCCCAAGCCCCCAGGTCCCCCTGCCCTCCTCTGCCACCCATAGGTCCTATCAGTGGGGACAGCTCCTTCTGGTCCAGGCACCCCCCGGGATCCTGGGCCCCCCAAGGGCTACCGCAAGAGCCCCTGCAGCCTGTGCTCGCCGGCCAACTCGGAGGACTGCAGCAGCCTGTTGAGGAGCAGCTCCTCTTCCCAGAGCTCCCTCTACCACTTCCTGGAGGCCTGGCCCAGTGCAGCAACAGAGCCAGTGGTGCTCACACACTCAGGACACCCCCGCTCTCCCATGGCTGCTAGTGGGGCAGTGGGGAAACTGGGGCTGGTCCTCAGCCAGGAGCCTCCACAGGAGCTGCCAGCAGGGACCGAGAAAGAGTGGGTTCCCAGGCAGGGGACGGAACTGAGCGTGGAAGCATACGCTGTGAAGCTCTGAGCTGCTGCGTGGTGCCAGGTCTATCCAACATCAGGCAGTATGTTCCCAGGAGATGTCACCGCTAACAACTCTTCTGAGGAAGTGGGGCCGTTTCTGTAGTCGTAGCCTGCCTGGAGAAAGAGCCCCACGGAGCCAATAGTCTGCTGAGCAGCAAGGGAGCAGAGTCGCTGACTCTCAACCAAGGACTGAAATACAGCAACTCACTCTATTGCCTTCCCCCTTCGCCCGCTGCCTCCCACAGTCACCAGGGAGCTCCAAGTGAGGGGACCCCTCCCCCACTCCCCCAAATCTGCCCAACACCCCCAAAGCTCCCTCAAGACACGGGACTCCTCACACACATCTCCACTCCCCACACCGACAACCCTCCCCCTCCCCCCCAAAGCTCCAAAAAGCAGCAGTCCTTAGGGCAGACTCCTTAAGCTGACTCCACAGCTACGGCTCCCCGTCGGCTCTGGGGGAGACAACGGGGCCCCGGGGCTCTCCGTGGGCTTTAAGGGGGTCCCAGGGCTGCCCACGGGCTCCCAGCAATGCCCGTGCCCACCACCCACCCCCGCTTCAGGGGGCCCAGCGCTGACACCCCCCACCCCATCTCGGGGGTACCTGGGGGGGCTCGGCCGTGGGCTGGAGGCGGGCGAAGGGGGCACGGCCGGGCTGACCTGCCGGGGGGGGCTGAGAGCGGAGCCCAGAGCGGAGCCAAGCGCCCCGCCAGGCCGGCCCCGGGCACCCTGCGCTGCGGCCGGGGCTGCCGCCACCTGCGGGGAGCGAGCGGGGGGTGAGGGGGGGCAGCGGGGGACGGGGGGCCTGAATCGGCCCTGTTCCCTCCGGGGACCCCCCAGTCAGCTCTGCCCCCCCCAAACAGGCCCAGCCCACCCTCCGAGCCCCCCAGCCCGGTCCCGCCACCCCACAAATCCCCCGAACTGGCCCTGGACACCTCCGCTCCTCCCGCTGCCGCTGCCGCCGCCTCCGCCTCCGCCTCCGCCTCCGCCTCCGCCTCCGCCTCCGCCTCCGCCTCCGCCCCGCCCGCGCACGCTCCCGCTCCCGCTCCCGCCCACCCTCGGCCCCGGTCCGACCGGGTACCGTCTCGCCCGGTACCGACCATCGCAGCTCCCGACCGCCGACGCACACCGGAAGTGCTCCCCTTCGCGTCCGCCCAACCGCGCATGCGCCGAAGGGCAAACCCGGGCCACGCCCCCCAGCACCGCCCCCGCCCTCATCACCGCACCACCGCTTCTTTCCGCCTCGGGCGGTGCGAGGCCGAAACCAGCCCAGCGCTTCCCCAAATGCGCCGGGACCTCCGAAACCAGCCCAGCCTTCCCCAAAATGAGCCGGACAGCCGTCTGCAGAGCTCCGCCAGCCCCCCCGACGGACATCACGGGGATGGGGGGAAAGAAAACAACCAGAAAGGTACTGAAAATAACGTGGAGGCGGTGCTTAGAGATCCTTCCGAGAGGCAAAACCCGGCCTTTGTTCTCATTTTTGAACACGGGGTTTCGCAGTGCTTCGCGGGCAGTGGTTATCCAGGGGCATCAGCTATCCCGGGAAGCGAACGTTCCCATCCCGTGTGGCAAAAGTCCACTCGCATGAATAACTTAGACAAAACCAGCCCACAAGAGGCACGTTTGGTCACCCTTTGCTTGAAGCTTCGCTAAAACTGTATACTCAGATTGGCCCTGTCCTGCAGTTTCTTTCCCAGAGTTTTGCCCCAAACCCACGCTTCTAGCCCCGCTCCCCAAGCCCTCCCTCAGGGCCCACCACCTTTCCCCAGCCCAGCCTGTCCTTAAAGCTTTTCTTTCCACACACAGCCCTTTCCACTCACCTCCCTCCGGGGCCTCCTCTCTCACAGACACCTCACAGCCCTGCAAACCTCCCTCTCACGAAAACCCATTCCCCCCTCGCTCCCCCCTCACGCAACACCTCTTCCCCTCACACACTCGCTCCCACCCCCCTCACCATCCTCTCTCCTCCCCTCCCCCTCCCCCCATCTTTCGCCCCCCCTTCCCCTCTCCTCCCATTCAAAATGCCGCCGCCCTCCCCTCCCCCTCTCGCCTTTTCCTGCCTCAGCCCCCGCCCCCCGCTCAGGTGACACCGCACACAGCCGCCATGAGGCGCGGCGGGGAGGGCCGGGGCTGTGAGAGGCGATGGCGGGGAGGGAATTTTCCTCTTTTTTCCTCTTCTTTTCATCTCCTCAGGCTTCGGGCAGCCCCGCGTGGGCGGCTGGAGATCCCCCCCTCCCCTTCCAGGAGTGGCCCCGGCCCTGGGGCGGCCCCCGCCTCCCTCCTCCCCACAGGCTCTCCTCAGGGAGAGCCCCCAAATCTGTCCCCTGGGCGGCCCCACAGCCTCCTGTGTGTCCGGGAATGGGGTTTCCTTCAGGGAGAGCCCCCAAATCCATCTCTGTCATTGCCCTACAGCCTCCTGCATGGCTGGGAGCAGTGATTCCCTCAGGGATAGATCCCCCCTCATCCCCAAACCTATCCCCAGGGTGGTCCCACAGCCTCCTGCATGGCTGGGAGCAGTGTTTCCCTCAGGGAGAGCCCCCAAATCCATCCCCAGGGTGGTCCCACAGCCGCCTGTGTGGCCAGGAACGGCGTTTCCCCTATGGATGGAGCCCCCTCCTCCCCCCAACCCCACTGCTGGGCAGCCTTTTCCTCCCTCCCACCTTCTCCCCACAGCTCTTCCAGGGCTGGGAAAACACTCCTGCCCTTTCTGTTCCTGCGGGTTTTGAGTAGAGCCCCCTGTCTTCCCAGCCCACACGTAGGGTCTGGGCAGCTCCACGCCTTGTGTTTGAAGCGGGAATTGGGATATTTCAGTTTTCTTCTGCCATCAGGCATGGTTGTGAAAGGGCCAGTTGTAGTGGTTAGGCTTTGGTGGGTGATTTAACTTTTCTTTTTTTTCAGATTTTGTGTAAGGGGCTCGTTGTCCTCACGCCCGCGAGTTCTGCTCCAGGTCAAGCGAAGCCCCATGGAACTGGCCCTAAGGGCGGCGGCGGCCATGGACCAGCGACCCTTTGGCGTCGAGAACGTGGTTTATTTTGAGGTGAATCTCCCTGTTTTTCTTGAAAAGCGGGGGGCTGGTTTGTAGCGAGGCTTAAAACCCCGGGTTGTGCCTGAGTGTGGGGCTGATTTCAACCTCAGGGGCTGCGACTCCGTCCTCAGGGGCTCCGACTCACAGCCCTGGCAGCACCGTCAGTGCGCCAGGCTTGGCATTCTCTTGTATTTTGAAGGGTTTCTTACGGATCGGCAGCAGCCGGGGATATTTAGCAGATGTGTATTGGTGGTGGAATCCGTGTGGTGAAAAGATCTTTGGGGTAAAGAGGTGAATAGGTGGTTTGTTTTTTTTTTCACCTCGAGAATGTTTCTTGTTGCCTTGTACCTGTAAAAAGATGTTCAAATCGTTAAGGTGTTCAAATCGTTTCATAAAATTACCCCCTAGACAGGAATATGTTTTGTGGTTGGTTTGGGTTTTTTTTATGAGTCCTTTCAGGCTGCTCTCCAGGTGGAAATGGGAAATGCAAAGGCATTACAATGATAGATTTGCTAAATATGTTGCCAAGGTCTATATTACTGGCTTTCCCCGAAGCGGGGAAAAGACATCCTGTTTAATTCTATTTTGCATTTCAAATTCTCTGTGAAATGGATTAAGCAGAGAGGGCTTCTTTTTGTGGGTCTGCCCTTGGGAGGAGAGCGCCTTTAGGAAAAGGCTTTTCTGGAGGGGACAGAGGACTTAATTGCTGATGGCTCTAAAAGCGCGCCCTGTTTGGGTGGCCTGAAAACAAAACCCGTGAAAATCCATGACTGAAAAATGAGACTTTCTCCTAATGATTGGGGCTGGTGTTTCTACTGATTCGCCAGTTAGTAACGGCTCATTCCTTACTCGTGGCTGGGGACCCTTGAATTGTTTCCCAAAGCCTAATCCAGCGGGAAGTGCTGGGGTTGTCAAAGTGCTGCAGATCAAATAAAACAGTGGTTTGGAGTTGTCTCGCTCCCTCTGTCTTTTCCCAAGAAAGAGGAGTGGAAAAATCGTAAAATGTTTTGCAGCAAAGTTCAAAATGGCAAAGGATGTAGCGTGGGGGGGGTGGGACGTGGGTTTAGGTGTTGGTGGGGACCCCAGCAATAAACCGTAAGAGGTAGAGCAGCTTTGTGGGACTTTTGGGGCTTGTTTTTCTGTGGATATTCGCTCGTTGCAGACCACGGGCCGGAGGCCTCCAACAGAGGCATTAGAAAAAGAAGTCTTTTTATTAGTACTAATGCTTTGAATTTTCCAGTGTGGGAAAAGCCGCAGAAGTGTGTATTTCTGTCCAGCTGCAGAGAAATGGGTAATACTGAGCCCTACAATAGCTTGGTTGGTTTTTTACCCCTGTGTGATGACTGGTGTGGAGGGAGTTTGTACCAAAGAGTCAACTTCTGATTGTGGGCAGCCCCTGTTTTAGGAACTGTTGCACAGATTGCTTATCGATGCAACTGCTGCTGCGACTCCCGCACTCCCTGCTGCTGTCAAGCTTTTATTACTTGTTCTGAAAAGCTCTCAAAATACGTGCTGAGCTGCGCGGCTCCCCCGAGCCAGGTGGCCACGGCCACTGCCTCCTCAGCTTCTGTTGGCCATGGCTGACTATTTTCAGCAGGATTCGAGTATGTCTGTGTGCTCCTTCTTCCCTTTTAGCCATCTGTTATTTGAGTTTGGGACTCGGAGGCCTTACTGTCTTCCTGCACTCTGTTTTTTATCACTGTTGACAGTTCTGGATTCACCAATAACAGTACTCAGCGTTTACATCTGGAACTCCCTGAAAACAATGAACTCATTGATCCAGGGCCAAAGGTTTAGAAATAAATGGAACAAGGTCAAGCCTTGGGATCTTTAGTAACGTGATTCGGAGCCTTTCACCTGGCTTCTTGGTGGAGCTGGCGCAGAGGTCGGTGATAATCCAAAACTGCAGAGCGAGCTGGGTGCTCGTGGAAGGGGAACCGCACTCTCAAGTGGAAATACTTGGGGTCTCGTTGCCTGTGGGAGGGAAAGGGCCTTCAAGAGTCAACCTAAAGGAACTTCTCACCTTCAGAGATGGGGCTCTGGAGGTGACGGTTAATTGAGGGGAGTCGTGGAAGCGTGCCTTACTGAGCAACATGCTGCTGCTGGCCCGAGACTAAATGTCTCCAAAGTTTGGGGTTGGTTTAAGTGCTTTTTGGTTATTAGCTGGATGTCACTCTTCCAAGCGCCTCTTGCCCTGTCTGGAGGGGTTTGCTGCTGCCTCCTGCATTGGGCCGAGGGGACCGGCAGCCCTCAGGACAGGGACTTTCTCAGGCGCGGAGGTTAAACCCAGTGCATGCTGCTTAAAAACTGCTCTGGGTGTTAGTGCAGCGGTCACGGTGAGAAATGTGTTGGCTTAGGGGAGCCTGAGATTTGCATTCCTCTTAAGTGCGGGGGATTTTGGGGAGCCTGGGTGGTACAGTCCCCTTCCTGCTCCCAGATTCCTGTCACTGAGCCGGCAGCGGGGTGTTAGCAGAGCTGATGCCCGCAGCGGCTGAGGGCCGGCATGATCCCAGCATCGCCGGAGCTCTGGAGCCAAGGAATGGGAGCGTGGCCCATTTCCATCACAGCTTGTGCACGCACGTGTGTTACACGGAGTGTTTCTTAATGCCTGCGAAGCTTTATGAGATTGGTTAATGAGCATTGCTTTGCTGTGCAAGTGCAAAGTGTTATTTTCCTGGAGAAACCAGCTCAGATGTTCCGTTTATTTTTCTTTTTTTAAAGGCAGAATGCCTATTTTAAAGCTTTCCTTGCAGGCAGAATAACATCTGCTTTTGAGGATTGTTTCTTTCCCTGCAGGGTGGAAAATTCTACAGCCTGGCTAAGGCCGCAGAGGAAGAAAACTTGTCAGTTTCCTGGAGCAAACTGCAGTTTGGAGGGGGGGGTGGTTTGCCAGAGCGCCTTTTAGCCCCTCGTCAGGCACATTTCTTTTCCCTGGGGGCTGAGGTTTAACATGGCCTTTTCATTTGCCTAGCTTTTGGTTGTATGAATTAATGGGTGTTTCAATGGGAACCACAAGACCTAATTTCTGAGTCGCTGTCTTAAAAATTGTGCAGGGACGGAAGTGGGACAGGGAGGTGACCGGAGTGAAACGCTGAAGGCTGTTAAGGCTGGAATAAGGAATGGCGGGGCTTGTTCTGGTCACCCAATATGACAATAAAAGGCCACGAGTTCCTTGTGGAGGTAAAGAACCGACAATCTGGGAGGGCGTTCAGGGATTTGCCTCATCGAAGGGTTTCCAGGGGAATATGGGGGTCACTCTCCATCTCATTCCTGGTGAGCTGCCTGCCTGTTAAGACCATTATTACTTTATAATCACGGAGGGAGGCCCTGAATTCAGGTTTGGGAAGCCATTAGCTAATTTTGTGGTTAATGCTTTTTTATTTTTTAGAGTGAGTCTGACTTGGTTCTCTCTGCTGAAGATGAGACACGTCCTTCCCTCTGCTTTGGCAATGGCCGCTTTCCTTGGGCGCAGGGACCGCACACCCCTCTGGTCCTTTTTCTGTAAATAAATCGTGGCTGTGCCGCCTTCCTGCCCAGCCTGGGGAGCTTGTCCTTTACTGAGTGAGAAAGCAAGTTTTTCCCTGGAAGAAAAAAAGAGATTTAAAAATCTCTGTCCTTCTGTGCAGCACTGCCATCCCAATGCGGCCTTGGGAGAGGCACCTTTCCTCCAGCGCTGGAACCATGGCAGGGAAGGGACCTGCTATATCATTAGATGGATGAATTTTATCGTTCTTTGGCAAGAAACGAATATGGTGACAATCGTTACCCGGTCCAGCCGGCCTTGGTGGTAAGCCCCCTCCTCCCTTTCCCTGTGGGAAGGCTCCGAGGATCTCCCGGGCTATAGGAACAGGCAGGCAGTAAGGATGCTGTGCTGGGAAGCTTTTACTGGCTTTGCTATCTTCCTCCTGTGAATGGAGAGATGGATCCTCAGCACTTTGGAGCTCACCTTCCCCAAATGCCGAGTTCGCCATTTGTTATCCACAAATGATGCAATTTTCTGTGCAGGAAATGGGATTTTTCAGAAATTCCAGCACGGTATGGGAAGAAAACGCTCCTGGAACTTTTAATGCAGGTCATTCCTTTTCGGTGTCGCAATTAAAAAGTGACATCTGTAACTTTGAAACAAATATTTGTACGTATTTGTCAATGGGTGCTATTCACGTAGTCGCTGGAAGGAGAAGGGATCTTAACCACCTCTCTTATTTCAGGCTGTATCCTGATAACGCCGGGGATTGATGTCCCGCTGGGGATTTTTCTCCAGTTCCCATCTTTTGCGGCTAATTGAGCGGCAGAGATTTCCCAGCTAGACAGGCAGTGAGCTCTACGGAGGGAATGCGAGCGCGGATCTAACGTTGACGGTGATTATAGTATATTGTTAAAAGACTCCTGCCTTGCAAAGAAAGTCTGGAAAAGTGAAAAAGGAGGTGCCTTTCTCCTTTGGGATTGCTTTTGTGGCAGAGGGGATTGAAACAGCCCACCAGGGTTTTGCTCCGCTCCTGGCTTTGGCTTGGAAAAAGCCCCAAACGGCTCAATCCCTGCGGGGCCGACTGTGACCCAGGTGAGGGGCAGCTGTGCCAGGAGATCCGGAGGGTCCATCGCCACACCTTCCGTGTCCAGTGAGAGATTTCCCCGAAAAGAGGGAAATTCTGGGAGAATGGGGAGTGGTGTGCAATGATGAGGGTGGCGAGGAAGGCTAAAGGATGGTCTCGATGATTTTTACTGTGAGTGGGTTTTTTCATATATCTTTTGGGCAGTATGGCCAGGGACATTTTGTTTAGGCCGATGAAGGTTGACTCTAAAATCCGCATTGGGCCGTGAGTTCCGGCCCAGCGGTCAGAATAACCGCAAACCCTGGGGAAAGGGGGCTGAGGAATGGGTGCGTGGTTGGTTCGGCGCCGGGGCTCTGCCAGCCCTCGCTGTTGCCATTGACCTTCTCCCCATGGCTCGGCCAGTTCTCCCACTGCCCCACAGCACTGCGGAGGGTAATGGAGGGTTATTTTTGGCTGGAGTATACCCCTGTGCTTGCCATAAATGGCCAGAGCTAGCCCAGGCTGGGCTTGCCACTCAGGCTGACCTCATGATGCCGGTTGCTGGCCTCCCGCCTTCTACACAACATTCCGACAGTGGTCTTGGCCCACCGTCGCAGCTCTTCTGCTGCTGGCTGTGGCTCTCGGAGTGAACTTTGCCAGTTTGCTCAGTGTTTTGAGGAAGGAAGCGGCAATTTTCTTGCCCGATGGGGTGCAAAAGGGCTCACGTGGTGGAACGGTAATGCTGTTGGTGGCGAGAAGGGGCTGTGGGAGTTGTTAGAGGGCAGTTGGTGATGATGTGCTGGGAAATAACTTCCGTACCTGACACGTCCCCTCCTTCGAAGCGGGTGCGTGCTATCGTGCTGTTCCCAGCTCTCCTTCCTCACCTCCTCTGCCTTAACAATTTCAGACACGTCAACATTGGCAGCGACTTTCAGGCAGAGATCCCAGACCTGCAGGACAGATCCCATTTGGAAGAGGAGGAGGAGGGAGCGTCGCTAGTGTGGAAGCCCTGGGGAGACATCGCAACGAACCCAGAAACACAGGACAGAGGTTCTCTTAACACTTTTCTTCCCAGGTCCCCCCCGAGATACTAAGGGTCGAAAACTGCACGTTTTCACAGCAGCTGTTTGTCCGTCGGGACCCTCTCCCTCCTTTCCTTGACTGCCTTCGTGGCTGGTAGCACCCAAGGGTGCTCAGATGTGGTGGGACAGTGAACAGATAACAACCAGTGGCGCTCTCAGTCGCGTCCTCTGGGAGAGATGGTCAGGGGTGTTTGTAGCTGTCCCACCTCAACTGCAGCGACCTCGGGAGAGGGGAGATCTGTCTCTGGAGCTTCTGGTCCCAAAGCTGCTCTGAAGGGAGAGAGCGCGATACCGGATAACCTGCCTTTTTTTCGGTGCCTTTTCTGGGTCTCCAGTCTGTCTGTTCTGTTTGCCCTCGGCCTTGTATTGTACCTTTTCCTCTTTCTTGATGGGAACTGACTTTCTGTTGTTTTTTGTTGCATTTCTAGTGACAAATCTGCTCAATTTCGCCTGCTCCAATGTGGTGCCGGGGGGAAGAGCCAACCTGGAGCACGCCTTGCACCGCCTGCATGAAGCTTTGGTAAGAAGCAGCTATTGTCGAATTCCTGCTGGAGTAGGGCAGACTTTGGTACTGGGGTGAGCTGGGAGTCGCTCCCGAGTTTTCTGTTCCGCAGGCTCCAGTCCCTTTGCTAAAGGGGCAGAGTTCTTGCGTGCTGCCTGTTGGCCGCCGTCTGCATTAAGGTCTTGTGGGATGACAGACCCTGTGTATCAATAAGAGCTTGTTTTGTCTCTTGTCAATTCTGACAATTTGGAGAATAGAAGTCCTCCTACTCCTGCAGGCAGCTCTGCCTGCAGCAGGGACGAGCCCAGAAGGACTCCAGCAGTGAGCAGTGGCCGTTGGGGTGCCACAGCTTGGTCCCCGGAGATCTGCGCGGGTTCTGGTTTCTTAAAACACATCAGTGTGGATTGAGGAAATATTCCCATCGACTGCCGTGGGCGGAGGTGACCCCGACGCGCTGTTTCTGAGCATCGACTGAGCACCGTGTTCCCACAGTGGGCTAAAGAGTTGAGGTCCCTCCTGAGGGAGAATCTAAGTCTTGTTCTCTGAACTCCTGCAGGAGGGTCTGGAGATGCTGCAGTCTGGGGCACCCCAGCGACCTGAATCCCATCCCCTGGCTGATTATCATTACGCAGGTAAAGTGGAAGCAGAGCTTGTCGCTTCTCCGGGAATGCGAGCGGGTACTGCCGTTCCCTTTGTTCTGATTGAAAGAAGTGATTTTTTAGAAACGTGCGAGCAGTGGTTCGTGTTCTTCGGGGCAGGGAAAATAGTCGTTTTAATCTGTTCCGGGGGCCTTTTGGCGCGGGGAGTGCCTTGTCCCTGTGTTCCAGCCCACTGCTGTCCTGTGCAGTGATGCCCCACGCTGCCGTACGCTCCTCCTTTTGCACGCCGGCTTCACGGCAGCTCTGCTGGCAGCCATAACTGCTTGTGCTAACGAACTCCCTGCGGCATTGGCTAATCACTTTCCAAAGGAGGAGAGATGTGGATGTGTGATGAATAACTTGTGCAGATTTCAGGTAGGCTGCGAGTGGTCTAATCATTTGCACGTGGCTGTTTCTTCCCAGGCTCAGACACTTGGACGCCCCTGGAGGAGCAGTTGTTTAAAGAGGCTTTTTATGTGCATAAGAAGAATTTCCACCTGATACAGAAGAAGGTAAAGCAGTTAGTCCGAGGCGGGTCACGGGTTGGTCGCGTGGAGGGGAGTTTTAACCCAGAAAAGTCATCTTTTGATCGGCGTGTCAGAATCCTGTCCTTGGGATGCAGCTTCATGCTAAAAAGACACTGGTACGAAACATAATTTTCCCTAATGTGTAATTACCAAACAATATTTAATCTCTCCGGTACAAAATATGGGAAATATTAAAAGAATAATGACACGTTCCGCTGGCCATCGGCGTGTAATGTACAGTTCTGCCCTCCCAAGGCTTCTTTACTTCCCTTTCAGAAGAAGGGGGCTCGTTTTCAGCCTGATCTCACCTGTGGGAACTGCAGACGCAGGGGGGGACAGACAAAGAGCACTGGATAGATCCGTCCTGGGTCTGTGCCTTTGGTGTTTTGCTGCGCTATTTCCCTCATCGATCGCTTCTGGTTTTCTCCCGACAGATTCAGACGAAGACCGTGGCCCAGTGTGTGGAATATTACTATACCTGGAAAAAACACGTCAGGTTTGGCGCCACCCGACCTGGACGGACAGCCAAAAGGCTCCAGCGAGGCACGGATGAGGTGGAGGAGGCTGAAGAGAAGGTAGGAAAACCGCTGGGGGTGGGTGCGAGATGCCGTTCCTCCATGATCGCCTTCTCCCGGGCTCTGGGAAACGATACCCTTCGCATTAAACTTGCTGCTGATGATGATTTTCGGGGATGTTTTGTAATGTCCCAGTGCTCTGGAAGAGGAACTGCCGGGGACCCGCCTCTGCGCGGGTGTTGCCAAAACATTCCTTGCCAGGAAGCAGAAATGTGGCTCACAGAAATATATATTATTTAGGGTTTTTTTTTGGTGGCAGCCACTGGGTAAGCATGTCACTTCAGTTCTCAGAAATTCTACTGTTCTGCTGAGGACAGTGGAAATAATACGGTTTTTCTTTCACCATCTGTCTTTGCACCCCATCCTCCCTGTCGAATTTCGGCATTTTTTTGGCTGTTTTAACGTTCAGAGGAGCTCAGCGGGGCAGGCTGGGGCTGATAGAACACGTTCCACCCAGCACACAAATAAACCCCTCAGTGTCTGGGCCGTTTGGGGATGTTTCCAGCCAGTTTTTCGCTTTAGCTGTCCCCCTTGCTGAGGAGATGGAGAAATGAGCACAGGCTGTCTGCTTTACAGGCTGGTTGCAGCCCGAAGAAGAGGCACCGGCTCGGGCCGAAGGAGAATGCCAAAAGAAAGCGGAAGAGCAGCGAAAAGATGCCCCGTGGCACAGGCAGTCCCTCCCGCCATCCCGGGGACGCTCCGCGTGGGGCTGGGGGCACAGGCGATGCAGCTGGGTTTCCCTGCGGGCAGTGTGGAAGGTGAGCTGCTCGCTTTTTCTTCTTGAAACTCACTGCTTTGGGCTCAAACAGATGGAAACTCTCCAAGATGGCCGGGGGGCAGCAGAACTAAGGGCAGCTGGAGGATTCCCCCTGTCCCGCCGCCACCTGCTGCTTTTGTTGGACTTTTAGCCGAAACCGCTGTGTTTTCCTGTGCCTTTGAAGGCCTCACGGTCTCTTCCCTGAGGTGTTGGGGCACCTGTCCCATGCTGCACGCTGCCACGTGTTGTCACCACCATTTGTTTAACAGCTGCTTTTCCTCTGTGCCCGTTGGAGCAACGAACCTGTCGGGATTGTTCCTGCTCAGTTCCATCCTCCTCCCGTCTCCCCTGCACTCGGGGCTCCTCCGTCTCCCGCTGACTGCAGCCACAACGGTTTCTCTCTCTCTCTCTCTCTTTGAAGGCCCTTTCCTTCCATTAGAGGCTCAGGGTGGTTCATCTCCTTGGGTGAGAATCCCAGCGTTTCTCCTTTGTTTGGCTGAGAAAAAGGTTCCACTGAAGTTTCTTCTTGCGGTTTGCGGCCCGAGGGCTCCCGTGCTGCAGTCGCTCGTGCCAAGCGACATCGCTCGTGCCACGCAGAGCCACTCGAGTTTCAGTCCGACCCGATTTTAATCCATCGTGATGTTAATTCTCCTATTTTAATCCCCAACGATCTGCCGTGTTTAACCACTGAGGTCCCACCCAGCCGGGGGTACCGGCAGAGACTGTGTGGCACCACGCAGCAAAACGCACAAGAAACTCACGAAATTAGAAATAATGAAACATCATCTAACGAATTTTTTTTTCTTAAAAAAGGAGTTAAAAATCCCCGTTTGTTTTTTCCCTTCCAGGGTGTTTGGGACAGTCAACGGGAGGAACGCGCATGTGAAATACCATCGCCCACGGGAGGATCGGAAGGCCCTGGGGACGTCTTCAAAGGGCGGCGAAGCCGGCAGAAGCCCAGAGGGTGACCTCCTCCCGTTGGCAACTGGGCAACTGCCGGTGCAGCCCAGCAACCAGGTCCCTTTCCACCACTAAGAAAACCCCACCCACCATCTCTTGCCTCCGGCAGCGCCTGAGCTCTGCGGAGGGTCCACCACCACGAGGTCGCCCCCGCTCCAGAAAGACCCAGAAGATAAGAACAGCAGAGAATAAGGTATTGTATTTAATAGTGTTTCCCCCTTAGGTGATAGTGACGTGTAGATTTTCGGTCTTAGTTAGGCATCTTTTAGCTCTTAGTTTTAGGCTTTAGTGTTGTTCTGATAGGAGTAAGGTTTGTTGTTCTTCTGAGAGAAGTAAGGTGTTTTTTTTATGTGTTCTTCTCCTTAATTTATTAAATTGAGCTGTTGAACGTTCAAGTCCTGGGGCTGCTCTTGCTGGGTTTGAGCCAGAAATAATCGAAGCCATCAAAACCCGTTCTGTGTGCGGTTGGTGGTGCGAAGCAAAGGAGAACCTGGGCCTGCGCCGCACAGTGCTGTTCCCCGGTTGGTTTTCCCACCGGAGAGCGCAGCGGCACTGCCATGACAAAGCCGGCAGCAGGACTGGGGCGGGTGAAGGCGTTGGATGTCTGCGAGGCCTCTTGGTTATTTGCCAGAGTCGGCGTTGGCCTTTCGTGCTGCACTGTAGCGCCCATCGGTGTTTGTTTGCACAAATAACGCGGCGTTTGGCAGTGACAATGGCGGTTGGGTTAGTTCAGGGAATGACATCTAAAGAAAGGGGATGGTCTCTGCTGGTGGTGTACCGGGAGGGTGAAAAGGTTTACTTTTCGTTGCCAGGCCACCCGATTTTCATGGCTTTGTTTCTTTTTTTTTTTTTTTTTGGTGTGGCTGAATATTTCCGCCCAGTTGAAGCAAATTTGTATTTTGGTTCTGTTTTGTCCTTAAAGGATTGATCTTCAGGTCTGGGCCATGGTAAACTTCTTTCCCCGAAGCGCCCGCTTTGCAGAGCGGGTACGAACATTCTCCTTTTGTTTCCCATCACTTGTATTTATAAAAAAACTACCCTAGAAGTCAGAAGAGGCATTGGCGTGTTCACACCTCTTCCCTAAGCCTGCTCCTCACTGCCGGTGCTGCCAAAGCGATGCCAAAAAGGCGGAAGCTTGGGAAAAATACCCGGCACCCTATCTAACTGTGGCGTCCAAAACCCCACGGGTCGATTTAAACCTCCGCTGACCCAGGGAAGGGCTCCGCGTGCCAGTTCCTGTTCCAAGTCTTGTTGCTGTTTCACATTGATTCTAAAAAATCAGAATGCGGATGCAAGAACAGAATTTGGACCAGATTCTCCGGCGCCAGGACGGCACGCCCATGCTCCAGGGTGCTTTCCCCAGCAGCGAAGGCCTGGTCTGGCAGGAGGGCGGTGGCGGGGATGGCGAGGTACTGCCAGCTCAGCCGCCCCACAGCCGGGAAGCGATGCTCGTTCTTCTTCCACCAGCGCAGCAGCTGGTGCTGCACTTGCAGAGGGGCTCCAGGATGTAGTTTTCCAGTTGCTGGTGGATCTCGGGCATGCTCTCCATCGGGTCCTACCCCAGAAGGATGTCGTAGCTCCTCTGAGATGGGGCGCTGGCGCATGGGTTCTTGCGAGCAGGCAGCTGGCTGCCGGCATCTGCGCCTGTGGCTTTGGAATCCGAGTTTGGCACCCCAGACTGGGTGGCAGATGGGGACTGGTGGTTGCAAACCCGCAACAGCGTGGTTCTCACTGGCTGGTGCAGCTCGCTTCTCGGGCTGGGGCTGAGAAACCGCATCTCCTTTAAGTGCAGGTCCAAAACAGATAACTGCTGGGCTTTCGAGCACTTTCTCGAATGCAGTTCCCTTCAGTTTGGAAGACGGCAGAACATGGAGAATGGCATTACATGCGATCTCCTCCTTGGTGTATTGATTGGACAGGGAATCAGTCAAAAGAGAAAATAAGAAAAATTAATTTGCCTTCTACTTGGATGGCAGAAATCTATGAGAGGCAATAGAAGGGGGGTGGCGCTGTGAGGGCCGCGGAAAGGGGAGTGAAGGGCATCTGCAAGGTTGGAGGGGGTAAGGAGGGTGGTAGGTGTCTAAAATGGGTTGCTGGGGGTGTGCAAGGAGGGGAGACAGCAGGCTGCTGAAGGGGGGTGGGTGTAAGGCATCTGCAAGGCGGAGGGGTGGGGGCGCAAAGGGGGAGGCGAGGGGTACCCAACGTGGGTGCGGGAGGGATGTGAGGAGGGGAGGAAGACACCTGGGCGATGCCTGTTGGGGGTCTCCCCACCAGACCCTCCCTCCTTGTCCCCTCCTCCGCATCTCGATGTGACCCCCTGGTGATGCTGTGGCCCTTCAGAGCAGGGGGACAAAGGCCACTGTCCCCGCAGAGCCCCATGCCACCCAGTCACCTCAGCTATTGTCCCACCAGGCGCTTGCACGGGTGCGCCCGGTGTTGGGGTGCAGGCAGGAGGCGGCTGGGTGGTCCCCCCATCTTTCTGCATCTCCTTGG
The DNA here is from genome assembly GCF_965231255.1 of Vanellus vanellus. Lineage (NCBI taxonomy): Eukaryota > Metazoa > Chordata > Aves > Charadriiformes > Charadriidae > Vanellus > Vanellus vanellus. The sequence continues at coordinate 43,083 of NW_028128756.1, read as the reverse complement.
CCTGGGGGAGGGCCTGTCCGCCCCCCCGCTGCACCCATGAGACCCGGCTGCAGGAGGTGCTCTCGGGTGCAAACGAGAGGTGGGCAATTAATTAATCTGCCCTGAAATTACAGCTCACGGGAAAGACTGAGAGGAATTTGCGTCTCCGCCAGCAAGGGATGACGGTCACGTTCTGGTGATGCTCAGCTGTGACCTGCGTGTGTCCCCCCCTCACAGCCCCACTTTGGGGCTCTGGAGATGTGTCCTCTCCCGGGTCCAGTCCCCGTCACAGCCCAAATCCTGGCTCAGGAGCCGGAGGGGTCCCCGCAGGGGACGGTGCTGACCCCCCCGATAGCAAAGGAGGGAGCCACAGGACTGGTGGCTTCGTCTGGGTAGGATGGAGATGGAGAGGGGCGAGGAGGGGGGTCTCCTGCTCCGCCACCAGAGCAGCTCCCCCAGTTTGGCCCCTCATCCCCTTATAACACTGGGATCAGATAAGATTTTTCTTTCTAACTGGAGGAGTTGCACTGAGACAGGTAAACTGAGGCAGGACAGTCAAAAATCCCTCTCTCTTCTGCTGGGACAAAAAAAAACCTGCAGCAAAATAGTAATTTGGAGAAGTTTTCTTGAGATGGAACAACACTCTCTCCTCCGAAACCAAAAGTGATCTTGCCATCCCCTTTCCCAGCCCAGTTTCGATGATTTGATGTTTTCCAAGCGCCTGGCAGCGGTGGCGAAGGACAAAGAGGGAAGGCAAAGCGTCTGTGAGTGCTGGTACCCATCCTGGGATGGGATAATTCGCTTTCTGGACGCATCTCTCTGTCCTGCTCCGTCCCATCCCAAGCCCACGCATCCACAGATCCCATAGACTTATTAAATCCTTAAATCCTCCAGCGATTTCCTCAATGAAATAACCTTTCTGAGTCCATTTGAGTGGCTTAATCAGGAAAAAGAGGGTTTTGAGTGGCACCGTTTCCTTCGGTGGCATCTCTGTGCGAGGTTTGCTGCGATTTCGGGGATGCTGCAACAACTGGGGAAGGGCGATGGGATGCTCGGAGCATCTTGCCACAGACCCACTTGGCTTCTTTCTCCTGTATTTGCGCCTGAAGCTTTAATACTAAATAATAAAAAAGCAGCAGAGATCTGAGCTTGGATCCCGATGGGATTTTAACGGATTAGACCTCAGTGTCACCCTCCTTCGCTGTGTTCTTTTACACCCCGTGTTGCCTTTCAGGGCGAGCCGGGGCCGTTAACCTTTGTGCTGAGCAGCGCCGGGGAGGAAGTTCATGACAGCAAATGAATCTGTAGGCTGGAAATGAGGGATTAGCTCCGCTCGGAATATAAAGTAGGGCTGGAGATAGCTGGCGGAAGCGAGGAGAGTAAAACATGGGGCTTCTCTGGACATTTCCGTACGGCGTAGGACTTGGTCTGTCTAACGAGGGTTTATGGAAGCCGTGAAGGGACGGAGGCTGTGCCGAAGGGAGACCTCCCTGAAACACCCTGATTTGATGCAGGAAATGTTGATGAAAATCAGGGCTGCCCCATAACGGGCATTTCCCCAACGGTTTGTGCCTCACGTGGTCTTTTGGCAGTTTGGGCTTTCAAATACACCCAAACACTGTGTAACACCTTTTGCCCTGCCAAGATGCAGTGTTTCCACCCCTTTTCTCTATTCTGGATAGTTTTTCCTCAAAACAGAGCTGGTTTCTCCCCATCCGCTAAGTTTTCCAAGCGGGAGCAGTATTGGGGTGTATGGCTTTAAATAACTGCCGGGGTCACCCTGAACATTCCGATCCCAGCAACGGTCGCTGTTTATGTGCTGGAGATGGTGCAGACTGGGAGTCACTGGGCTGCAGTCGGAGGGTTTGGTCCTCTGATTGATCTGGAGGCTCAGTTATCCCCCAAAACTGGTGACCGACTTGAGGATGAAGCAGGAGGAGGGTCCCAAAATGACACTTCTGGAAGAGTTACAGGTGGGAGGGCTGTGCCGAGGGGCTGCGCATCCCCCAAAAAGGGGGGGAGACTTCCCAAAATCCCGCTGGCATGTCGCCAGAGCAGGGAAGGATGCGGGGGGGACGATGCTTTGTGCCCTGCCGGGGGCAGGTTTAGCATCGTGGGTGGGAGCACGGAGGCAAAATGGTTTCTGAGAGAGAAGCAGACATTCCCCATGTTGCTCGGGGGGCATTTGGGGAGCTGTGATGCCCAAATCGCTCCGTTTATTCCCACTCTGACACCCCTGTAACACACTCAAGCTCGCTGTTGTATTTAAATTGCAATTTTATTTTAATTGTGATTGTATCTAAGTTGCGATTTAATTTAAATAGTGATTTAATTCAAATTGGGGTTTTATTTCGGTGGCAATTTTACTTAAATTGCGATTTAATTCAAATTGGTGTTTTACTTAAGTAACGATTTTACTAAAATTGCCATTTAAAGCTATTTGGTTAAGCCCCTTTTGTCCCGTGCCTTTTCTGAGGGTGGGGTTTGGGTTTTTGAGTTTTTTTTCCGGTAAATCTGGAGGGGAGTAGACACATTGCTAAGAAGGGATGGAGGGTGGTGGAGATCGGCGTGGGAGAGAGGACAGGAAAGCTACAGGCGTGTCATAATCCGGCTGCCGGGTGACGCGGGCGAGTGCCGGGAGATGGCAGGGAGGTCGCAGCAAGTCGGCTTTGAAATTAGTACTCGGGGGCCTGAAAAAGCTCATTCCCAGATGGGAACGTTTGTTCCTTTTGCTCATTAAATTAACTGGTGAGCGGGAGGTGTGAACTTCCCGAGCGTCGCTGCTGCGCAGTGGCAGGTGATGCCATTCAGTCGAAGCAGGGATTTGGGGGATAAAAAGCAGATTTCTGGTATTTTGCTCTTCTGTAAAGCGAAGTGTTTCCTGGAGGCCCTTTCAAAGTTGCAGTTGCAACTCGAGTGTGAGACGTGGTTGGGTTTTTAATTCTTTGAGCGTGGTAATCCCGGTGATGCCCTTCCCCAGCCCCCGGGGGCAAGGGGAGAAGAGAACTCCTGTAGTTCTCCTTCAGCTTTTAAGGCACAGATGCTCTTTGTGCAGCGCTGGCAGTGGTATTTCAGCCAAGGAGGGCATTAGCGCTCAGCCCTTGGCTTTTCTTTTGAGGAGAAAAACGCAGTTTTGTGTGGAAAGCAGGCTTGCAGCAAGAGAAGCCTGAGCCTGGTTGGGCTGAAGACGAAGCTTCACCCTTGCAGGTTCTTGAGGGCCTTTGGAGGTTGGTGGTGGCCATGTCCTGTGGCCAAGTGCCATCTAGTGAGTCCTGCAGGTATCACGTTTGGAGAATGAAACTGGCTGTGATCAAAAGTGTGGAGTTGGGTTCCCCCACCCCACCCCCAGTTTGGAAATCCCTTTTTTAATTTTAATTTTTCGACAGGAACCACAAGAACGAAGCAGGAGGTTTGGTTTTGGTTTGAAACACTCAACTGTCTCCCCTTTTAGTAAATCCTTCCAGACTCACGGTATATACAATACAGGTGACATTACAGGTGGTTTTATTTGGGTGTGGGAATAAAAACCTCCAAGTCCGTGTTTTTAGGGCTGTGCCTGGAGGAGGAGACACGCAGAGGTGTGATGCTCGTGGGCTCGCGTGGCCGCAGGGATGGGTGATGGCTGGGAGGATGTAAGGGAGCTCTCCTCACCTGGCCCCAACTTGTATCTTCTTCTCCTCACTAAACAGAGACACGACGAGGAGGCGGTGATTGACCAGGGAAGAACGAGCACCGTTGTCAATATTCACTATGAGAAGGAGGAGCTGGAAGGTGAGTCGGGAGAGGTGCCACCAGCCCCATGCGTTTTCCCGTTGCGCAAAGTCCCTGCCGCGTCCCGTGCTCAGCATACGCATCACCTGCAGCGAAACGTGGCGTGCTTCTAAATAAACAAGCACAGTTATTTTCACATTTTTTTTAATGTTATGGCTTTTAGACAGAGGGGAAAAAGCCCCCATGGCATCTGCGGTGTGAGCGTTGGCCACAGAGCTTGGTAATTCCCAGCTTGTGTTCTCAGAGGCTGCTCTTGGCTTGGAGAGGTCAGGAGAATAATTTGATGGCTGCAGACACAGGGCTGTGATTTTCTTTTTTTTTTTGTTCCAGACTTCATTATCACAGGACTGATTGGATCTCCTCTTGTTGCCTTGTGCCATACAAAGATTTTAAAAATAATTACCTTCTGTCGCTGCTTAATGAGCAGGTCTGAGTGTTGTCCAGCCGAAGCTGGAATTTTAGACAAGGGTTGATACTTTCAGGGCTCTTTTAGGTGACCCGGAGCCATCGCTTGTTGTTGCTCTGTTGTTGCAAAGTTAGAGTAAAACAGGCTTGGAAAAAGGGAGGGGTCTCTGACATTCAGGGATGCAGTGAAACTAAAATGAAGAGAAGTTGGTGTTTCCTCCTGGGATGGCTGCGCTGGTTTAGTCATGGCATCAGTGTCAACCATCTCCGCAATATTGGGAGTGATGAGAACGCTGCTTTTTTTGCAGGCCACCGCACCCTGTCCGTGGGTGTGCGGATGCCGCTGGTGAGGCAAAGCCACCGGCACCACCGACCCCACCGCCAGAAGCATCGGAAGAAGGAACGGGAGAAGGACTGTGCCCCGCTGGAGCAGGGCTACCACTGTAAGTCCCGCCGCAGCGTTCATGAGCCTCCTCGGGGCTGCGTGGGTGCCGGGGTCCTCTGCAAGCAGGTCCATGTGGCTGATTTGTTTGGTTTGCTGTTCTTCTGAGGGAAAGTGGCGTTATTTGGGAGGCAGTTGAAGGCATAATGGATTGAGGCTGGTCTTCCTTAGAGGGATCCTGCCATTAAAAATGGAAACATGGGGAAGGAAAGTGGCCCGTCCTTATGCAGAGGTGGAACAGATGGTTCTCCTTCTCCATGGCTCTGTGCAAGCCTGGCCAGATCCAGGGGAGAGAGGCCAGCCCAATATTTAGGGCTGAACTGGTGCCGATCGATGGCCACTTTGTGTGTGAGCGTGACGGGTCGAATGCAGGTGTGGTAACGGGATTTATCTTCTGCCCCCAGACACCCCATCCCAGCGGGTGCAGTTCATCCTCAGCACCGAGGAGGATGAGCAGCACGTTCCCCACCACTTGTTCACCGAGCTGGATGAGATCTTCCTGAAGGAGGGTGAAGATGCCGAGTGGAAGGAAACGGCAAGGTAAATCCCTGCTGCCAGCTGCGGTGGCGGCCGTGGGCTCTGCCTTCCGCTCTCCGGGACGTGAAGCTTTTGCAGCTGCAGGTGCCGATGCGCGGAGCCTTCTCCTCTTGCCGCCCCGTAGCTGCACCAAAGGGGTTGCAGAGCTGAGGCTATTTTCTTGCAACGGGGCTGATCGTGCCTGATGTCCGCAGGTGGCTGAAGTTTGAGGAGGACGTGGAAGATGGCGGCGAGCGCTGGAGCAAGCCCTACGTGGCCACGCTGTCCTTGCACAGCCTCTTTGAGCTGCGGAGCTGCATCATGAACGGGACAGTGCTGCTGGATGTTTGTGCCAACAGCATCGAAGAGATCGCAGGTACTGAGCGCACTGCGTCCCGCCGGGAACGGCCGAGCTCAATTTGCCGCGGTGCCCTTCACTCCCATATCAAGCCCTGCCCCAATGGCATGTCCTTTTCCAGAAGTCGCGCTGTGTTTTTAAATGGTGGGTTGTTTTTTGGATGTAGACTGGGTGTACAACAGTCACATCAGCTTTTTCTCCCAGTATGGGAGCCTTTTGAAAGCAATTTGTGGGGTCAGAGAGGCGATTAGAGAATATTCTCCGGCCAGAAGGGAGTGTCAGGGCTTGGCAGGCTGCTCTTAGGAACACGGAGTCTGCGTAAGAGCTGAACCTCCTTAAATAAACTACTTACTACAAGCTGTTTCCTCCCGTTCTTTGTTTTGTTTTTTTCCTATTGCCTTAACATCCAGGATTTAAGAGCTTTAAAGGCAGAGTTTATCTGGCAGGTGACCAAGCAGCATATTTCTGTGGGGAAGATAATTGAAGTTAATTGAAAAAGCAGCTTTGGAGAAATTATCTTTGACTGGCAGGTCTCCATTCAGCCCTTGCAAGAGCTGGAGAAGTCGGAGCCGTTCTTAGCACGTTTCTCCCCGGGCTTGGCAAATTGCAGTCGATGGGCAAAGGAAACTCTGGGAAAGTCTGTGCTAGAGATTGCTTATAATTTGTTGAAATGTGTCGAGTCTAGAGAGTCTGTCTAGAAACGCCAGATCGGGCAAAAAAATGTCATTATCTAGGATGGGGAATAATTATCTGAGCGGAGTGATGAATAAGCACTTTGATGATGGCTTTTAGCAACAGAGAATTCTTCCTTTCGCTGCAAAGGCTGAACTGCATTAAAACGTCTTGCTAAGCAAGGCTGAGCCCTCGTTAGGGTATCCTGCGTGGCGCAGCCTTCGCCGGGGGCTTGAGGGGTCGGGGCTTGGGGACTTTCTGCTCTGACGGCTTTGTTTCCTGTTGCCATCTCCAGATATGATCCTGGGCCAGCAAGAGCAGTCCGCAGAGTTTGATGAGCGCATGCGGGTGAAAGTTCGAGAAGTGCTTTTGAAGAAGCATCACCATCAGAACGAGAAGAAAAGAAACAACCTTCTCCCCATCGTCTGCTCATTTGCTGACATGAGCAAGAAGCAGTTAGACGTGCATCCCCTCGACAAGCCAGGTGAGGGTTCCTGCAGGGTTTGGTACCCGGTGAGGGTTTCTGCCAGGCTTTGGCACCAGGTGAAAGTTTCTGCAGGGCTTTGGCCCCATTAGACTTCTCCCGGCAAAGGAGAAGTGTCCCGATTGCTCCTTGCCTGTCTTTCTCAGTGTCTTTCTTTCTCCTCCCAACCCAAACACTCACTCCTCATCCATCTCCCACCACTGCAGAAGCTAAAAATGGGGTGAACCATGACAGCCATGCGATGGATCTAAGCAAGGTGAGACACTCGTAGCTTTCTTACACTTTTTGGCAAGATTTGCTCTTGCAAACTTGGCTGCAGAGTGTTCTGCAGAGTGCGGTGGGCTTTACTTTTGGGGTAATGGCCTGAAAATCCTTTGTCATGCCCAGGCGGAGCTGCGCTTCATGAAGAAAATTCCCACCGGGGCTGAAGCGTGCAGCGTGCTCGTAGGAGAGCTGGATTTCCTTCGCCAGCCCATCGTGGCATTTGTCCGCCTGAGCCCAGCTGTCCTCCTCTCGGGCATGATGGAAGTTCCCATCCCAACGAGGTCTGAATGAGAAGCGCAAAGTTTTTATTTAAAAAAAACACCACAACAAAACACTAAATTCATGCATCAGTTGGGCGTCCCAGGGGAACACAGCCAGTGGGAGCAAGCAGGTTTCTCCCACCCACATCTCCCTGCTTTCATTCCTCCCTTCCCTGCTGGAGCTTTTAAACCCATTGGCCAATTTTAATGAAAGTTGGTCCAAACCTCAAATTTGTGTTTGGTTTTGATGCGTTTCAAATTCATCACCGGAGTCGGTGAGCCTACACGTCCCCCCTGGAGCCACGCTCTGGGCTGGGAGCTCCCAGAGATTTCCTTGGGCGCCCTTTGAGTGAGGCCATGTTCTTCTCTCTCATTTTGGTTTTCTTGCCTAGGTTCCTGTTTGTTTTGCTTGGACCAGGAGGAAAAGCCCATCAGTACCACGAGATCGGCAGGTCCATGGCTACTATCATGACGGATGAGGTGTGACGAGATAAGAGATATCTCTGGGTCATTTTTTTGGGCTTTCTTCACCTCTCCCTGTGTCTGTAGTAGTGAGGAAGAGGGTTTGTTGTCTCTCTTAGCTGCCTGCAGGAGGCTAAAATCCCACCTGGGCTGCAGCCCGCGCCTCATCCTTCTCCCCAGGGTCCCCAGCATGCTGTCCCCAGTGGTGGCATTGCCAGGGCCAGTGAAACTTCTCCTCTTGAAGCAGAAGGCTGTGGTGTGCCATGGGGGACGGGAGCCTGGTGGAGATGGTTACAAATACTGTGATGCACAGATTTTTGCTTTGGGGGGAATATTTCCTGCCACTTCCAACAGGCGATTTGGGGGAAATGACCTTGCATTTAGCCAAGAGCTTATTGCACTGGTTAGGACATCCGAGATGGGTCATCCTCTCACCAGGTTGTCTCCTATGGCAGGTCTTCCACGATGTTGCCTATAAAGCCAAGAACCGGGCTGACCTGGTGGCTGGCATCGATGAGTTTCTGGATCAGGTCATGGTTTTGCCGCCAGGAGAGTGGGATCCCTCCATCCGAATTGAGCCCCCGAAAAACATCCCTTCGCAGGTGGGTGCTGCGGCAGAAGGAGGCACAATGGGGACGGGCAGGAGGGCAGCACGGCTGGGGGTGCTGCTCAGGGGCCCAAATTCACAGGTCACGTACCCAGCCCAAAAAGCAAACCAAGCCAGTGGCTGCAGAGACATATCTTTATCTTATTTCCATTTTAACAGGAAAAAAGGAAGGTGCCAGAAGCTCTTGATGACAGCGCTTCTCACAGCAAGCCGGAGAAACACAGCGGTCCTGAACTGGAGCGGACAGGAAGGTGTGAACTGAAATAGTTTAGTGGGGTGTTTTTCTGTTTGCCCCTAAAATCTGAGTGCGCACCTCCCTTCTAGCAGAGTTTTGGGGTTAACTGGGTCAGTGAAGGGGCTCCAGGTTACCAGCTTGGTCCCCTGGGCTGGGTGGGTGGGAGATTTGGGCAGCTGGGCTCAGCTGCAGTGTGGTTGCACAGAGGTTTTCTTGCTTTGGGGTGGAAGCAGATGTGTAAGTACCTCCAGGTAGAGCTCTGCTGCTTCTCAAAGTGAGGGACTGTTGCAATAAGAGGGGACGGGCTCTCAGGTTTGGTCTCCTTTTCTTTTTGTTGGAGGGGTTTTTTGTATGCCTCAGTTTCTACTGGGGCTAAAATGGGAGAAGGAGACTTCTTTTTAGCAACGGAAGTTACTCTGTGCTTGTGATTGTCCTTCCTCAGCCAAGAAAATTTAACGCTGTCTTCCACGAAAATGTTGGTTTGTTTTTTTTTTTTTTCCTTCCTCCAGGCTCTTTGGCGGTTTGATCCGGGATGTGAAGCGAAAAGCCCCCTGGTTCTGGAGTGACTTTCGGGATGGTCTGAGCCTGCAGTGTCTGGCGTCCTTCCTCTTCCTCTACTGTGCCTGCATGTCCCCCATCATCACCTTCGGGGGACTGCTGGGGGAGGCGACCAACGGCCACATAGTGAGCACCTCTCTCTGTTGGGTGGCACGGGGGAGGACAACACTCATGCAAAAGTCCTTGCTGCAGTGAATTTGCACTTGTTTTTTTCCCCCTAATGATTTAATTACTCACTGCTGCCTCTCTTCCCCGGACAGAGTGCCATGGAGTCGCTGCTGGGCGCATCCATGACCGGCGTGGTGTATTCCCTCTTTGCTGGCCAACCTCTCACCATCCTCGGCAGCACCGGCCCCGTCCTCGTGTTTGAGAAGATCCTCTACAAATTCTGCAAGTAAGGCTGGCTGCTGCGGCCAGGTGCTGCGAGCGCCTTCAGAAGGCAGGGATGGAGAAAAGATGTTTTTCTTAGTGGTAGTTGGTAGATTGAAGTTGTCTTCTGTGTCACAGACATCACGCGCTGCTGCTTTAGTATGTGACGGTGCAGGAGCCCTCAGTCTCTGAAGGATGGATGGGCGGTTCGGGGTTTTTAGGGTTAAAGTGAAAGAGCAGGAGGAGGAGAAACCACAAGGATGTGGATGCCCGAGCTGGGCTGCACAGGGAAGATGAGACAAATGACTCTGGTTTGGGAATGAGGGAAGATTTGCTTTCCTCTCAGTACAAACTCGGGCACTTTTTTGCATGATTTTTGCTGGAAGTGGAAATATATTTTACCCGCATATCCAAAGAGTTTTCTGGTGCAATGTTTTGATGATTTTTGAGAAAGCAGGAGCTTTTCATGCGAAATGGATATTTTCCATGAGTCTTTTTGTTGTGGCAGCTGTGATGGGAGATTAACCCCCCCTTATTGCAATTAAATTTATTATGAAGCCCCAACTTGCTGGCAGCAGGTAACTGGGTGCAAACCCAGCCGGTTTTGCTGTTAGGGCATCGGGGTGATGTGGGAGAACACCACCTTCCACAACAGGGACCTGACCTCAATTAGCCTCCGAGGCATTAACACAAGGTCATTGTTAAATAAGGATTAATTAGCCTCTCCTCCTGCTGGCCCACACCCTGTGCCGCAGCCCCGAGGCTGTCTGTCGTAGGACGTGGAAACTGCATTTACCATCCGCAGCCTTGACACGCTCCTGAATTGCTGCCGACTTTCCCTGAAGGAAGGCACCGCTCAGAGCCTCTTGCTGCCCTCTCCACCCTGCGTTTTCTTTTGCTTTCCCAGGGACTATGCGCTCTCTTATCTCTCTCTCCGGGCATGCATCGGGCTGTGGACCGCCTTCTTCTGCATAGTGCTGGTGGCCACCGATGCTAGCTCTTTGGTGTGCTACATCACCCGCTTCACCGAAGAAGCCTTCGCCTCCCTCATCTGCATCATCTTCATCTACGAGGCTCTGGAGAAGCTGAGTCACCTGCGAGTGACCTACCCTGTGCAGACGCACAGCAAGCTGGACTTCCTCACCATCTCCTAGTGGGTTTCTTCCTCCTAAAATGCCGCTGCCCCTTGGCAGGAGCTCAGGGCTGCACCTCCATCGCCTTCCCCTCACCCCTGTCTTGGCTTCTCTCCTCCCAGCTGTAAGTGTGAGGCACCGACCCATCCCAGCAACGAAACCCTGCAGTTCTGGGAGAGCACCAAGATCAATGTGTCTGGCATCACCTGGGAGAACCTCACGGTGACTGTAAGTGCCCCGAGTCACTGCTTCCTCGTGCCGCGGCCGTGGGGTCCAGGGGCACTGGCCTGGTGCAAAGCTCAGAGCCCTTCAGGTGATGATGGGCTTCCAACTGTGCCAGCGCTGCTCGGAAAAGTTGTTACTTCAGTCTAAGGTGTGGGTTTAACCCCCTTGGGCCTGGGAAGGAGAGTCCACCTCATCCCTGACATGGTGGGCAATAACTGTTATCCTCAGGACAGCGGTTCTGTCTGGGAGCAAGGTTCAGTGGGTGCTTTGGTTATTGGAGAAGTTGGAGGACTTAAGTTCATGCTTGAAGGCCATAATTAGCTTCCTTAATTGGTTCCTAGTAACTCCAGGCCTTGCTTTCTTACTCAGCGCTGTCTGAAGGTACGTGCATAAACTTGCATGTCTGAGCAGCCCCTTGGGCTGTTGTTGCTGGAAGCAGAGCTCAGGCACAGGGTGGGACACTCTTATGGACATCTTCACCCCCCTTGGCCGTGTCCTGTGAGCCCGCCCCTGGGAAGGGACAATTTGTCTCTTCTCCTTTCCTGTCACTGTTGTCTTAGCCCTCCTTCCCCGTTCCCTCTTTCACTCTCCCCAAGAGTTTCCAGTGTTTCCTTCCCCTCTGGTGTCTTCTTCATCCACGGTTACCTGCCGTTCAAGCAGAGGATGTGCCATAGGTCTGTGGTACGGTGTCCCATCACATCTCCTCTCTCCGCTGTCTGTGTAGTTCCATGTGTCACTTATTCAGCTGCTGTTGATTGTTAAATATAAATCTCCGCTGGCAGCAGCAGTCCCGAGGTCACAGATCTTGGAGCAAGATCCTCCAAACCCCCTAGTTATCCGAGGTTTCCTTGACGCATGTGCACTACCTTTGTGTCTTGATGCTCTGTTTCCCCAGGAATGTCGGTATTTGCATGGAGAGTTTCGTGGACCTGCCTGTGGACACGATGGCCCCTACACACCCGATGTCCTCTTCTGGTGCTGCATCCTCTTCTTCTCCACCTTTGTCCTGTCGGGCTTATTGAAGAAGTTTAAAACCAGCCGCTACTTCCCAACCAGAGTAGGTAGAAGACGGTGGCCAGCAGCAGTCTCCCCACTCATTTCCCAAAATGGCTTTCCCGGAGCACTAAGCAGTGTTTGCCACTGCTTGGTCAAACTGGGAAGTGTTGACCTTGAAGGCCAAACTTGGATGTCCCTCACTCATTTCCAGGAGTGCAAAACGATCGTAGCGTTTCCCACCTGCCTCGCGACCTGCCCCGGAGCGGTTTTTTTGCCCAGGCAGTGGGAAATCAGGTCTTCCAAAGTTGGTTGTTTGTTGTTTTTTCGTTTGTGTTTTTTTTTTCACCTTCTGTGCCCAAGGGGAAAGTTGATTCAAATGAGGAACTGCCATAGAAAAAGACACAAAAGACACTGTTTCTTCCTTTTGAGGAGTAAATGATGCCTCAGTGCTTTATTCCCATTGTAGCTGTGAGTGCAGCTGTAGTGGCAGACGTCTATTTCGTTATTTTTTAATATTTATTGGCTTTTTTTTTAAGGTTTGAATTTAAACCACCCTTTTCCACCTAATTAAACTTTTTTTATTGCCTGACACCAGATCTCGCAGGTACAAACACAGCAACAGCATCTAACTGAGGGATTTGGCTGCATGTCCTCAGAGTGGTGGGAATTTGTTAACCAGCCTTAATGCTGTTGATGTCTTTAACTTTTCCATCTCACGGTATGGCCCCGTTTGTGCTGTCCCTTTCAGCTCTGCTTTCTTGCCCCAGGTACGGTCCACAGTAAGTGACTTTGGTGTCTTCCTCACCATCGTCATCATGGTGCTCATTGACTTCCTGGTTGGGATCCCATCGCCGAAGCTCCACGTCCCCCACATGTTCAAGGTAATGGGGTGTTTTGGTGTGGAGCCACTTTCAGCTCTTGGGGATGCCACAAAGTGATGCTGGGACAGGACAGGGCTGAGTCTGGAGATGCTGGAGGTGTTACCATCTCCTCTTCCACCTCCGAATGCATCGTTTCCTTCTGGAAAGAAGACGCCAGCCCCAAAACTTGATGCCTACAGAAGTATCTATAGGTGCTTGCGACGAGGACACTGGCACTGCTGAACCCCGTAGGAGAGGGTGACATGAAGGCAGGGCCAGGAGATGAGGCGGCACAGCGATGGAGAGGAAAATCAAAGCCAGTGAAGTGGCTGGGCTGGGAGTTGATCCTGATGTGTGTTTTGGCTTTGTTGCAGCCTACCAGAGACGACCGCGGGTGGTTGGTCAACCCCATAGGGCCCAACCCTTGGTGGACGGTGTTGGCCGCGCCCATCCCAGCTCTGCTCTGCACCATCTTGATATTCATGGACCAGCAGATCACGGCTGTCATTGTCAACAGGAAGGAGCACAAGCTGAAGGTAAGGGGCTGCAAGAGCTGACCCCATCCCCACCCCACTCTGGGCTGCAGGTGTGGGGAGAAGCTCCTGTGCCAAGTGCTTTATGAAGGCGTTGGTTTGGGACAATGTCAGGCTGTGTGGCAGGATGCTCTGCTGGATTAGTGATGTCACAGGGAGCAAACGAGGGCAGTTCAGATGAGCAATCTTTTGGAGGAACAAATTAATTTTTGAGCACTATAGAAGCGTGTTTTTGTTTCACAACGCCAGCAGGTGCTGGGGGAACGAACTGTTTTGACGCGCTGCCAGGGATAACTCACGGTCACATCTTGCTTACAAGCAGTAGAAATTTCTTTATGAATGAAAATAGTCTGTTTGTTTGTTTGTTTGTTTGAGAAGTAGCTATTGCACAAACCTCCCAAATCCACTTGGTCTGAACTCCTGCCAGATTTTCACCAAAGGTGCTTGCGCAAAGACCAGATCCATCCTTATTTGTTGCCAATTCTTCTAAATTTTCAAGAGGGTGACTTGCGCCCGAGTAGGGTTTGAGTCTGAGTCGTGACGTTGTCCTCGCTCTTGTGCTGTGGGATGCTCTGTTCCTTGTTTTGCTGCCCACAGAAAGGATGCGGGTACCACCTGGACCTTTTCATGGTGGCCGTGATGCTCGGGGTGTGCTCCGTGATGGGGCTGCCCTGGTTTGTGGCTGCGACTGTCCTGTCCATCACCCACGTCAATAGCCTCAAAGTGGAGTCTGGCTGCTCAGCTCCAGGAGAACAACCCAAGTTTCTGGGGATACGAGAGCAGAGAGTCACCGGCTTGATGATCTTTGTGCTCATGGGCTGCTCTGTCTTCTTCACTTCGGTGTTAAAGGTAAGAGGAAAATGCAAAATGCCCAACAAGCGTGAGCTTTTTGGAGGTTATACAAAAACCATCCCCTCCCTCCAGGCCTGAGTAGGTGTGGAGCAGAGGAGGAGGCGATCCCAAACCTTGAGGCTTGGCCCATGGTGGGAACCAGCCTCAGTTACCCTTTCCACCAGTTTGGTGTCCTCGAGGCAAGCGAGCAGGACAACTGCTTTAATTCCCAGGTGTCTCTCAGGCCCACCTGTGTTTATGGGTTACGATGAAGCGGATTCAGACCAGTACACTGCTGTCTTTCAAGCAGGCAGCACCTTATGGGATGCAATTTGCTCCCCCAAATGCCTCCCAACAGCCGTTCCCAGTAGCTAAACACACCAAAATCATCCCCGTGGGCTTCCTTGTGTGTTCCTCCCACAAAGTCACCGCAGCTCTAGGCTAAAAGGAGGCACTTCGCTTTTGCGTGTTGCCACAAAAATGTGTAGAAATGATCTTCTGCCATCACAGAACGTGGTGTACAGTTTCATTGGTGAAATGACCTATTTTCCTCCAACCTTTCAGGAAAACGGGATTATTCTAATGAAACGTAACTCAGAAGCTCAGCCTAAAGCAGAGCATTCATTCACTCACTCGCACGCACAAAACCTCTACGGGTTAAGAGGTGACACTTCTCTAACCATGTGGAAACTGGAAAGCTTTAGGCAATTTTAGGCAGTGCCTCTAGAAGAAAGCAGTAATACTGAAAAAGCAATTAAAAAAATTAATTATTGCATTCTTTTTTTTTTTTTTAATTTCCCAGTTTATACCCATGCCTGTGCTTTATGGTGTCTTTCTCTACATGGGCGTGTCGTCGCTCAGAGGGATTCAGGTACGGACTCTTACAGCGTGCGGCTCCCTGCTGTGTCATCTCCAGAGAAGCAGGAAAAAAGCAGTGGTGTGGGAGAAAACCTCCCCAAAAGCAGGCAGTGAAAGTATTTTGTATAAGGAAAAGATTGGTGGGGGCACAGGAGGTACGTAGGGTGGGAGGACCAGGCAAGTTCAGCGCGCTCTGCGTCACGGTTTGGGACAGGGCAGTGTTTGGTGTGGTGAAAATGGGGGAATTCAGTGCAAAGCGAAGGCGATTTCTACTGCCGGTGGGAATCCTCACTGGGGGATTGAGTGGGCTGAGAAATGCCAAATAACAAACAGAAGAATAGAATATATTAAAAATATATTTTTATAGAAGAACAGGGAGGGGGGGTGAGATGGTCTGAGGAGGACCTGGGGGTGCGGACTGATGAGAAGCTCACCGTGAGCCGGCAATGCGCGATCACAGCCCAGAAGGCCGACCGCATCCTGGGCTGCATCAGCAGTGTGGCCGGCAGGGCGAGGGGGGATTGTGCCCTCTGCTGTGCTCTGCTCTGGGGAGACCCCCTGCAGTGCTGCCTCCAGCTTGGGGACCACAGCACAGGAGAGCCATGGACCTGGTGGAGCGGGGCCAGAGGAGGCCCCGGAGCTGCTGGGAGGGCTGGAGCCCCTCTGCTGGGAGGACAGTCTGGGAGAGTTGGGGGTGTTCAGCCTGGAGAAGAGAAGGCTCCGGGGAGTCCAGTGCCTAAAGGGGCTCCAGGAGAGCTGGGGAGGGACTCTGGATGAGGGAGGGGAGCGATGGGACGAGGGTGGATGGTTTGACACTGACAGAGGGCAGATTGAGATGAGATATCAGGGAGAAATTTTTCCCTGTGAGGGTGGTGAGGCACCCAGGTTGCCCTGAGAATCTGTGGCTGCCCCATGCCTGGAGGTGTTCAAGGCCAGGTTGGACGGGGCTTGGAGCAACCTGGGCTGGTGGGAGGTGTCCCTGCCCAGGGCAGGGGGTGGGACTGGATGATCTTCGAGGTCCCTTCCAACCTAAACCCTTCTGTGATTCTATAATAGAAGGACGTGGAATAATTGCAATTTGGTGGGCAGCTCTCATGGACACACTGGTTTATAGATGGAGCAAAGGGAAAACGGGTGCTGCTCCCGGGAGGAACAAAGTGGGATCCAGGATTTCTCACTGCACGCGAGATCCTGAAATCTCCTTCCACGTCCCAACAGGGCCGGAAACTTTCCGCATCCCCAAGGGGTAACTTTTCTGCTTTTATTTTGCAGTTCTTCGACCGCTTGAAGCTCTTTTGGATGCCGGCAAAACACCAGCCGGATTTCATCTACCTGCGGCACGTTCCCTTGCGGAAGGTGCATTTCTTCACCATGATCCAGCTCATCTGCCTCGTCCTGCTCTGGGCCATCAAGGTGTCCCGTGCTGCCATCATCTTTCCCATGATGGTAAGAGCCGGTGCCGCTCAGCAGCGGGACGTTTGCAGCGTCGGAGTGAGACGTAGCATCATCTCACACCTCACCCCCTCTTCCTTCTTATTTTGTGAAGGTTTTGGCTCTCGTGTTTGTCCGGAAAGTGATGGACTTCTGCTTCTCAAAGCGGGAGCTCAGCTTTTTGGATGACCTTATGCCAGAAAGCAGGAAGAAGTTGGCCGATGCCAAAAATGAAGCCAAAGAAGAAGAGGTGATGCTTGCTGGGTGCTCGGGGCTGGATGTCTCCCTCGGGCTCTGAGATTGCCTCTTTCCGTCACAGCTTCTCTTGAAATGTTGGGGGAAGATCTGAACTCAATAGAAATAGATCCTGACAGCCTGGATCCCGCATCATAACCTTGTTTTTCAAGTGTTAAGCTCACTGCTAATTTAATAGCGGTATAATTTTTAAAGGTGCCATTTATAATAAACATTATAATTATGATGGAAAGATTTGCTCATAAGGGTGGTTTTAACCCCCCCCAAAATGTTTGGAGTGAAAGGTCTTTCCCCGGCTGCGCTAACAGAAGGTCAGAAGGAGAGGGCAGCACGTGGGTTTTGCTGGGTGTTTAGTTTATCTCCACTTCGATCATAGACAGAGAACTTTGATTTGTCCCTTTTTATGTCAGGAGTCCCAGGAGATGATGGAAGCTGCTGCTGCAAACTCCGTTCGGCTGCAGCTGGGCAAGAGCAGCAGCGCGGATATCCCAAAGCCAAGCAGCGACAGGTAAAGCCCCACCAAGCAGCAGGACCCCCGGCAAGATTAGCCTGAAGGGGGTTGGCAGAATTTTCTCCACGTTTATCTTTGCTGAGCATCCCAGCGCCATGCACTCAGCTTGGCGGGAAGAGCAAATTTATGGGCAAGGCGGGCGGCAGAGCGCTGGCACAGCTGCCCAGAGAGGTGGGGGAGTCTCCCACTCGGGAGCCATTCCAAACCCGCCTGGAGGTGTCCTGTGCCACTGCTGTAGGTGCCCCTGCTCTGGCGGGGGTGGGACTGGGTGAGCTCCAGAGGGCCCTTCCAGCCCTGACCAGTCTGGGATTCTGTGCAGAGCCTTTGCACAGAGCTGTGGCTCTGCGGCTCTCCGGCTCGCCTTCCAAACCTCCTCCTCCCGCCCAACCCGCTGTGCTTATGCGCAGCTTTGGTTCTCCTCCCCCCCGTTCCTCTTGCTGGTGCTGATGCGCTGGGTGGCGTCAGTTCCCACAGTCACAGATTGCTGTCTCAAATATTTATTGCAGGACTGATCCTTCGGAGATTAATATCTCGGATGAGATACCAAAAACAACCGTGTGGAAGGCTCTCACTATGAGCACGGAAACAGTCTGAATTTGGGGAGGAAAGAGGTAAAGGATCGCGTGGGAACGTGGCTGTACTCCTTTGCGAGTGGTGGCATGTGCCTACGGCTTTTTTTTTTTTGCCGGCAATGCCGAGCAAGCGGCGAGGGCTGCGGCACACGAACCAGCTACTCTCTGCCGGTGCGGTCCCACGAGCGGGGCAACAGCCCCACTGATGACGCTCTCCCTCCTTTCCTCTCTCCTCCTTCCCCCCAACTCCAGTTTTCATGTTTAGGAATCTTGACTTTGAAGGAGAGGTGTGAGAACGTGACTCGGGGATGTGCCCACGCAGACATGGGCAGAAACCGCTTTTATTTTGTTTTCCAGTTGGCGGATTCCTCTTTAAGCCACGGCGATGGTTTCAGCTGTCCTTGGTGTGCTTCAGGCATTCCCTCTCCAGAGCAGCAAACTGAGGTGCACATCACAGTCAGTGAGAGTTCGGTGGTGTTCCGCCTCCGTGTGTTCGTGTGTGGGTTGTTGCCGTTTTGTAGAGGTAGAGGGACTGCTGCCGCTTCATCCTTCAGTGCTATTTTTTTAATATCTCACTCCTCTTCTGTTTCTCTTTCTTTTGTTCCCCAAAAATAAACTCTGAATGTTTCTGTTGTATGTGATGCATTCTCCACTTTCTTCTTCATCGCGACCAGGTTCTCGGGTCTGGTTTGGGGTCCTGCCTTCAGTTCGCCCTTCTGTCTCTCCCTGGCAGGAGAGGGATGCCCTCCGTGGCGGGGCAGCGCGGAGCACCCAAGCGGTTGGGCCGAGGCGAAGGAAAAGCATTTGCTCCCTGCGCTCCAGTTTTACATTGGAGTTTTATGGGAATTTTTGTTTGTTTGTTTGTTTGTTTGATGATAATTATTTTTCTTGTTTCAGCTCTGCCGTCAGCCTGGAAGCTGCAAAAGGCAGAAACGGCGCCTTCTCCTCCCCCGGCTGTTAAATTAATATAAGGCAGCGCTTCAGATCAAACCCCTCCAATCCGCCGGGTGGTGGCGGGAGCGGCCAGGCGAGACCTGGGGCTCTGTGTCCCCGGGCGGCCCCTCCGCTGTCCCTCCGCTTTCCTTCCTTTTCCCTCCCTGGCTCTCTCTCTGTGGTGTTTTTTCCTCCTCCCCTCTCCTCGCAAAGCCGCGTCTCTCTCGCAGGGTGGGATGAGCCCGGAGGCAAGTGGGAAGGTGCCTTTTCCTCTTCCTTTTTCCTGCCCCTTTGCAGGAAGAAGCTGTTGAGCAGAGATGGTTCTCGTGCTCTCTTCCCATCTCGGGGGGGTCGTTGGGCTGCGGCGTGGGGCCGCGGAGCCCAGGAGGAGAGGACAACCCCGAAGAAAAGGTCCCCTTGCTGCCCTCCACCAGCAGCGGTGGGATGGGTGCAGGGACCCTCCTGCCATCGGCTTATCCCGTCCCCTGCGGGAGCCTTTTTCTGCAGCAAACCGACCCAAAATGACAACGGCACGTTGGTGCTTCTTGCTAAATGGGGAGGGGGGAGAAAAACAAATCATCTATCAGTTTGCTCTGTAAGGATGGAAGCGGCGCATCCCCAAACAGGGCCAAAATCAGGCGGCTTTTATGGGATGGGGTTTTGCAAAGCAGCTGGTGCCAGTGCCCCACGGTGACGGTCGGAGGGGGAAGAAACTGGTTGAGCCCTTAAAAAGAGGAAAAGAAAAAGGCTCGGAGGAAGGGAAAGGTGCAGCACCGGGGTTTCCTTGCTGCTGTTCCTCCGGGATGCCCGTGCGCGTCCCCTCCACGCTGCCCTCCGGGCAGGACCGTGCTCGCTGCTCCGGCTCTGCCTCCCCGGAGGGGAAAGGTCCCGGCGCAGGAGAGTCCCCGTCTCTCCCCCCTTCCCAAAAGAAACTTTAATTTAATCGTTATGCTGGTGACCCACAGTGGCTGTGGGGCGGGGGGCTGTGGTACCAGCCGTATTGCTGCCCTGCCCTTAAAATGGAATTATACACTTCTAATATAGGACAATTTGTTTTTTTTTTTTCCATTTTGTTTTCCTCCCTGGAAAAGGAGGGAGCGGGGCTGAGCTTCACTCCCTCCTGGCCGGGACCGGGGCCAGAGCCTGGGATGGTTTTCAGCACATGCCGGGCATCACTCCGGCAGAGACAGAAAGGAAGAAAATCACCCTGGAGGGAAAACGCGGCCGGTTTTGGGGCAGAGCGGGCTGAGTCCGGCTCTGCATCTCCCCCTTCCCCGGGGGCCACAAAACCTTGGCGGCTGCATCCAAAAGTCCTTACTTAAAAAGCAAAGCAGATTTCCCCGGCGCGGCCCTCTTCTGCATTCGAAGCTCGGGGGTTTTTGCTGCTTACAGGGTGAGATTTTTTATTTATTTATATATTTATGTATTTATTTTTAATTAAATGAAAGCTGAGGTCTTGGTTAACAACGTGACTCTGAGCCGCCTAAAAGGCGGCTGTAACCCCCCGGGCTGACTGTGGGACACAGTGCTGTGCCTGTCCCCCCCTTCATGCCCCGTGATCCCATGGCCGGCTCCATATTTTGGGAGGATTTAATATTTCCCTGTGCAGAGGAGAATTTTACGGGGAGGAGGCGGGAGGAGAAATCCCTCTCAAAGCTGCTGCTGGAGTCGCTTTAGGAATCAAAAGAGATATCCCTGCAGTGACCCGCAATGCTTTAGTTGGCAGCAAAGCCCCTTCCCAGCGAGGCGGGACGGGGGCTGCTGTGCGCTTCGGTGCCTTCAAACAGCTCCTCACGTCCCCCGGGGGCCCCTCGAAAGAAGTTTCCTAAAATGATGCGCATAATAAAGATCCTTAAGTGGGGGGGGGAGGGGGGGGGGATAATGTAAAAACGCTCCGTGTTGTAAATAAAACTGGGGGGGGGGGGGAGGGGGATGGGGATCCCCCAAGCAAATCTGTGTTAGTTATCACTTTGAATCTTTGTGTGGTTTTGTGTTTGGTTTTAGGTTTTTTGTTTCATTGGGTTTTTTTTAATTAATTTGGGTTCATTCTGTGGAACACAAATGACACAAATCCCTGTCGCCGTCGCGTGGGTCCCGTCGGTGGAGCGTCACTGTGGACTGAGGGGTTCCCCCCGCCGGAGCCGGGACTGTCGGCCCTTTTTCTCTTGTTGCTCATTGAACGTAATGGGAAAAATAATGGAAAAAACCTCTCGTTTGTCTCACTGCGCCGCTGCCGTGTCTTTGGGAGGGCGGGGAGGAGGCGGAGGGGGCTGTGGAGCTTTTTTGGGGGCGGGCTGGAGGGGATGGGGGAGTGGGCAGCACTGATTTTTGGGGGAAAGCCCATTTGCCTGGGGCTGGGGGTGGGGAACCAGCTGACTGGGGAAAGGGCTGAAATTAGTGGGTTTGGGGTTTGAAAAATTTAATGACTTAAATATGTTTTGGGTTTTAAATTTTGTTGTTTTTTTTTTTTAATTTGGGTTATTAAATTTGGGGGGTTAAATTTTGTTGTTTACTTTAATTTGGGTTTTTAAATGTTTTTTTTTATATAATTTTGGTTGTTTCTCTGTGCAAGTAATTGCGATGAGCTCTGTGTTGCAGGAGGGAGGGGACAGCAGTGTCACACGTGTCCCCTCTGCCAGACCGTGGGGTGCTCAGGGAGCTCAGAAAGGGGAGTGGGGGGAGGGAGGGGCCGGCGCACAACAGAAATTGAGCATTTCTTCCTCCCTACATTCTTGGGGGTATATTTTTGCCCATCTGCAATACAGTTAATTAGCATTACATTAAATCCAAAGAGATTCTAGTTATCTTTCATATAGTATTTTTTTTATTCATTTCTTTCAAACCCCCCTCTGGCACAGGTCTGTGGGGTCAGGCAGGCGCATCCCCAGTGCCCTTTTACCTAAAACTTGAGGAATTGAGTGAAAAAAGAGGGCACCTGAGCCAAGCCAGGGGTCAGAGCCTGGAAATCCCAGGGGACCGGTGGCGTGCGGGATCCCTGTGGGATGCTCGGAGGCGTTGGAGACGTCAGAAACCGGCTGCTGGATTTAGGGAAGGTTTTATTATGATTTAGGGAAAGCTGCAGGATCCGCGGTGCTGTGGGAGCAGTTACAGAGAAAACTGAGCCGGAGAAATCGAGGTTTGAAGGGGCGGTCGAGCCGCGGGGGCACTTACCTTCTGCAAAGACAGCCGTTCCCCTAAAAGCAAGATCCTCTTTCCCTCCTTCGAGCTGGTTGTGGCTAAACTCTTCTCCTCACTGGTGCCTTTAAGCTGGTTAGCAGGATGCTAAAAGCTGACGGGTAGGTCACCGCTACTCGCGGTTTTAGTTGGGTGGGTCATTATGAATCATTACAGCATTTTTTAAGTGGGGCTGTTGCAAAAAATACAGTTGTTGCACTATTTCCCACCTTACGCCTTCAGCGAGGGGCTGATTTGGTGGTTGGGGGTGGGGGAGGGTGGGGGGTGGGGGGTGGTGGTGGTGGTGGTGGTTCTCTTTTCTATTTTTTTCCACTCTTTGGACCAAAGGAGTGACCTGTGGGTTTCCTCCTTTCAGGTGAGATGGCCCTGTGGTGCCACAGCCCATCTCGCAGGGAGGAATGATTTCTCTGCCCACGGGGCCGCCCTTTCCAACACCTTTGGTTTGAGTTGAAAAAGTTAAGAAACAAAGAAGAGGAAAAATGTAAAAGAAGCCTTTGGGTACCCAAGCACCAGCTGCTGCTTTTCGCCGAGTGAAACTCGGGTGGGAGCTCATCAGCTGGACAGACACCATCATAGACTCACGGAACCGTTTGGGCTGGAAGGGACCTTGAAGATCATGGAGTTCCACCCCCCACCATGGGCAGGGACACCTCCCACTAGACCCAAGCCTGGTTTCATCCCCCAAGGTCAGATCTGAAACTGGGGCCGTTCCCCACCAAGTGTCAAGGACCGGCGCAGGAAGTGCAATTCCTGGGGCTCTGGTGGATTAAAGGAGCTGCTTCGGTCCCTCAAGATACCCTAAAAAAAACAGAACAGGGGCAGAATCCACCCAGTGTGAAGGAGTTACAGCAAGTTCTAGGAACTTTAAGGTGTTGGCGTAAACACACCCCTGGCTTTTCCATCATTGATTGCCCCTTGATGATTTGCTCAGGAAGGGAAAATCCTGGGAATGGACTGACCAACATACCAATGCCTTGGAATTGCTAATAAAAGAGCTGAGGTTATTCCAACAACTTGGTCCTATACATCCAACTGACCCTGTCCATGTAGAACGGGGGTTCAGTGAACGTGGTTCTCACTGCACTTTGGCAGAAGGGACCCACACACCTCCACTCCCCACACCGCCAACCCTCCCCCTCCCCCAACGCTCCAAAAAGCAGCAGTCCTTAGGGCAGACTCCTTAAGCTGACTCCACAGCTACGGCTCCCGGTGGGCTCTGGGGGAGACAAGGGGGCCCCGGGGCTCTCCGTGGGCTTTAAAGGGGTCCCAGGGCTGCCCACGGGCAGAGAGAGGGGTAGGAGAAGAAAAAAGGAGAAGAGAAGAGGTGGGTCGGGGGGGGAGGGGAGAATGGTGGGGGGAATGGTTGGGGGTGTGGGAGTGAGCGTGTGAGGGGGGAGTGAAGGGAATGGGTGTTTGTGTGAGGAAGGAGTGGGGGAAATGGCTCTTAATGTGAGGGGAATGGATGTTTGTGAGGGGGGAATAGATTTTCGTGAGCGGGAGAGGTGAAGGAGCGGAGGTTTGCAGGGCTGTGAGGTGTCTGTGAGAGAGGAGGCCCCGGAGGGAGGTGAGTGGAAAGGGCTGTGTGTGGAAAGAAAAGCTTTAAGGACAGGCTGGGCTGGGGAAAGGTGGTGGGCCCCGAGGGAGGGCTTGGGGAGCGGGGCTAGAAGCGTGGGTTTGGGGCAAAACTCTGGGAAAGAAACTGGGGTAGGGGTAGGGGTGGCGTGGCGTGGCGGCGGCAGCAGCAGCAGGACCGGTGCGGAGGTCTCCGGGGCCAGTTGGGGGGGTTTGTGGGGTGGCAGGACCGGGTTGGGGGGCTCGGGGGGCGGTCTAGACTTGTTTGGAGGGGGCAGAGCCGAGTGGGGGGGTCCCCGGGGAGAACAGGGCCGATTCAGGCCCGTCCCCCGCCCCCTCACCCCCCGCTCGCTCCCCGCAGGTGGCGGCAGCCCCGGCCGCAGCGCAGGGTGCCCGGGGCCGGCCTGTCCGGGCGCTTGGCTCCGCTCTGGGCTCCGCTCTCAGCCCCCCCCCGCCCCCGGCAGGTCAGCCCGGCCGTGCCCCCTTCACCCGCCTCCAGCCCACGGCCGAGCCCCCCCAGGTACCCCCGAGATGGGTCGGGGGGTGTCAGCGCTGGGCCCCCTGAAGCGGGGGTGGGTGGTGGGCACGGGCATTGCTGGGAGCCCGTGGGCAGCCCTGGGACCCCCTTAAAGCCCACGGAGAGCCCCGGGGCCCCCTTGTCTCCCCCGGAGCCGACGGGGAGCCGTAGCTGTGGAGTCAGCTTAAGGAGTCTGCCCTAAGGACTGCTGCTTTTTGGAGCTTTGGGGGGGAGGCAGGGTTGTCGGTGTGGGGAGTGGAGATGTGTGGGAGGAGTCCCGTATCTTTGGGGAGCTTTGGGGGTGTTGGGCAGATTTGGGGGAGTGGGGGAGGGGTCCCCTCCTTTGGAGCTCCCTGGTTCTTTTCTTCCAAACTGTGGGAGGCAGCGGACGAAGGGGGAAGGCAATAGAGTGAGTTGGTGTATTTCAGTCCTGGGTTGAGAGTCAGCGACTCTGCTCCCTTGCTGCTCAGCAGACTATTAGCTCCGTGGGGCTCTTTCTCCAGGCAGGCTACGACTACAGAAACGGCCCCACTTCCTCGGAAGAGTTGTTAGCAGTGACGTCTCCTGGGAACGTACTGCCTGACGTTGGATAGACCTGGCACCACGCAGCAGCTCAGAGCCCCACAGCGTATGCTTCCACACTCAGTTCCGTCCCCTACCTGGGAACCCACTCTTTCTCGGTCCCTGCTGGCAGCTCCTGTGGAGGCTCTTGGCCGAGGATCGGCCCCGGTTTCCCCACTGCTCCACTAGCAGCCATGGGAGAGCGGGGGTGTCCTGAGTGTGTGAGCACCACTGGCTCTGTTGCTGCACTGGGCCAGGGCTCCAGGAAGTGGTAGAGGGAGCTCTGGGAAGAGGAGCTGCTCCTCAACAGGCTGCTGCAGTCCTCCGAGTTGGCCAGCGAGCACAGGCTGCAGGGGCTCTTGCGGTGGCCCTTGGGGGGCCCAGGAGCCCGGGGGGTTCCCTGGACCAGAAGGAGCTGTCCCCACTGATAGGACCTATAGGCGGCAGAGGAGGGCAGGGGGACGTGGGGGCTTGGGGGGGTCAGGGGGTAGAGAGAGGCATCACTGCTCAGATGGTATATGGTTGGCAGGGAGCCCAGTGGATCCTGCGGGGCCCGGTGCTGCCTCCTCGGTTGCCCTGCAGAGGAGGAGAGAGAAGAGACCCGCTGCACCCTGTCTCCTCCATCGGGGCCCGCGGGCAGCACCCCCTCCTCAGCAGGCGGGCAGGGCTGCCCAGCGTAGGCAGGGCAGGGCACGGGCTGAGGGTCTGGGGCAGGATCTGGGGGTCTCCCCCACACTCCCTGCTTCTCCTGTGTCAACTTGAGCTCCCATCCTTCATCCGCTAGCCGAGAAGCTGCTGAGGGAGGGGACGGAGTGAGCGGCCGGCAGCCCCCGGCACAGCCCCAGCTCAGGGCTGCCGTGGGGTGTGTGCTGTTTGCCCGGTGCTCGGTGCTGGAGCCACTCACTGCTCTGCTCCTCCTTGCGGTCTCTCGCGTCCGTCGTCCCTTGCTTTGGCTTCTTCCAGTCCCTCTGCAGGACCCCGGGAGCTGGGTGAGACGGGAGCAGCTCCCAGCCCCGCGCCGCAGCCCCCCACCCCTCCCCACGCTGCAGCACAGTGCGGTGCAGCAGTCACCTACCTGGAGCCGCTTGGTCCGTAGCACAGAAGTGACCACGCTGAGCCCCATCAAAAGCATCACGAGTGGAGCCAGGTGAGCTGTGGGGGGGACGTTGGAGTCCCTCCTGGCACCAGCTGCGGTGCAGCCGTGCAACCCTGGGGTGCCCCCCATGGGAAATATTTAAGAAATAAAATGTTGGTCTCTATCCCTGGTGCTGTGGTTCATCCTCCCATCCCGCGGCTGGGGCTGTGCCCCCCTCAGTGCCCGACCCAGTGGGACAGGCTGGCACTGCGGGCACCCACCAACCTGGGGGGGTGGTGGTGTCGGGGGAGCTGGGTGGGCTGGAGAAAGGGAGGAAGCACCTCTTGCAACCAGCTCGGCCCTCTCCAGCCACAAAACCCTCCCCAGAGGCACCAGAGGGGACCCCCAGATCCTTGAAGGGCTGCCCCAGACTCCCTCTGGCCTGCAAGAGTCCCCCCCCAGGACCCCTTACGGACACCCCAGTGGCGTCCCAAATCTGGGTTCTTTACCTGCTGGGCAAGCCAGTAACACACTGTGTGGGAGCAGCCAGCCAAGCCGGTTTCAGAGCACCAGAGGTGAGAGGCAGGGAGCTGCCATCCCACTCAGCTCCATCTCCGCCGTGCCTTGGCTGTGCAGAGAGAACTTGGGGGGAGCTGCAAAACAGCTCAGCCCGGGCTTATCTCAAGATGGCACAGAACAACCAAAACCAAATGGCCCTTAACAATCAAAATGCCCCGAGTCCCATCCCACCACTCTTCCCGTGACGTTGAGCGCTGGACATCACAAACTGGCAACAGAGACTTCGCTATGGCACCACCAGAGGGAAATATCCCAGACAGTGTAATCCACTCGGGCATAATCCTGCACCCTCACCGAGTCAGGAAATATAAACCGCAGGGTCTGGGGAGACAAATGGGGAATCCTCCAAGGATACAGCTGGCCCCTAGGAGATCTGTCCCCCCCATCCAGGACGCTGTACAGGGTAACTTCCCAGGGACGGAGCGACCTCACCTGAGAGAGAAAGGGTAAGTGACTAAGAAACATCCGTACGGTATAGGGCATGCGATTGAGTTTGTGACTGGTGCACTCTTCTAAGGCATTAATATCTAGCGCCCTCGTGGTTTGCGTTGCTACTTGTCAGGGGCATTTGTAGCTCGCAATAGTGCATCCCGCTAATTGCTTTTAAACTGCAATAGTGTAATCGCCATTGCACACACAGAACTTGCAATAGTGACATATTGGACCCGTGAGCGAAGTCCAAAGGAATTGTTAATTTGAACCTCTCAGTGAAGCCCTTTTTCCTGTTTCGTCCCACTCCCCGAGCCACTGGGTAAAGCCACACCTGGCAAAAAAAACACCACCACCCCAAAAAAAAACCCACACCACATCCCCCACTCCCCACCCACCCCTTCTCCCCCCATCACAGCCATGGGGCAAACTCTCACCCCCCCCTCCCCCAATCTCAGGTTGGCCGTGACCCCCCCGAGACACACACGAAAGCAACAGAGAGCGAGCTCAAGCTCTTGTGAGCTGGAGAGATTTTTCTTTGTTTTTTGATGTTGTCGTTGGGTGGGGTTTGGTTGGGTTTTTTTCACAGAACACTTTGCAGTGTGGTGTCACAGCCCCCGGGGCCGGCGCTGGCACCGCCACCTCACCTCCAGCTCTCGTCCCTACTCTTGCCCGACGGCTTTCACCCCGTTCCTTGCTTGGTTTGGTTGGTTGTTTTTTCCTTTCTACCTTTCTTTTTTTTTTTATATTTGGGGGTTTTGTTTCCTTTTCCTTTTTTTTCTCTTCCCCCCCCCTTTTTTCCTTTTCCCTTTTTTTCCGTTTCCCCCTTTTTTCTTCCCCTCTTTTATCTCTTTTTCTCTTTGTTCTTCTTTCCCCTCTTTTTTTTTCTCCCCCCATTTTTTTCTTTTGTTTTTTTTCTTTTTCTCTTTTAAAACATCTCTCAAGCTTTCTCCGAAGGAACAGCCCCTGGCTCTCAGCCAGCGGAAGGAGACTATGGAAGAGCTCTGGCACCCGTGGGATTGCTTTCCTTCTCCCGCCTCGCACTCAGTAAGAGTGTGTTTTCCAACTCATTTTTTTTTTTATTAAGAAAATAAACAAAAATAATGCTCCAGCTATCAGTTTTACAAGTCACACAAAATCTCTAAAAGGAACAGAAGCGCAATGTGCTGAGGTATGAAACCCTGAGGTAGTTTTTGTGTGTGGATGTGTGTGTGTCATTTGGGGTTGGGGGTTGTGTGTGTTTTATTTTTGAAATTAAAAAAAAAAAATAATTTTGCTAGTGTTTTGGTTTTTTTTTTTTCCCCCAGCCCTGGGCTGACAACCTCTTGGAAATCTGTTTTCCCCCCTGCCCCTCTTTTCCCACGTTCTCTCCTTGCAACTGGGATCTTTCTCCAAAGCGTTTACGGCCGAGCACGGCCTTTCTTTAACCACTAGAAAAGCCGGCTTGTGCTAAAAAACAAACATCCCCCTCCCGCCCCCACCCCCTTTGAAATGAAATAAATAAATAAATAAATAAAATCCTTACAAAACTTAAAAATCGCCGTTAGTTTTGTTATCGTTAATTCTAAAAACTGATGAGCCGCTGCGCTGTGTGCCGCAGCCCAACCTCCCCCCCTCAACGCTGGGTGAGCTCCTCTGGCCATGCCTGGGAGGACAAACCGGTGGCTTTTAGGAAATAAAAAATAAAAAATTAAAAAAAAAAAATAATAAAACCTCTCTTTCTCTCTCTCTCTGCCTGTGTTAGTCCAACAAAAGGGACAGCGTCGGGAGGCGAGGGAGGAGGAAGGGGGAGGCTGTGGGATGGAGAGAGCCCTCCCCGTACCCCTCGGCTGTGCATCCTCGCAGTGCCGCGGGGAATGGGGGTGGGGGGGGTCTGTGTGGGGGTCTTTGGTTTGCACAGGGTGGCCGTGGTGGGGGCTCAGCCCCATCCTTACAGTGCTGGGGCGCACGGGGCTACCAGGCACAGGGTCCCTCCCCCAGTGAGGTGCTTTGGTCCGTTGAGGTGTTAGATGGGGTGGCACCAGCCCCTGCCCACCCCGGGAGGGGGGACACCACCTCTCCGGTGGCACTGGATGGGTGGGAGGGAGGGAGGAGGGAGGGAGGGAGGGAGGGAGCAGAGCTGTGGGAGCCATGGAGAAAGGCGTGGGGGTGTCCCTCATCGTGGCAGCCTCCAGCAGCCCTACCCCGCCACCTGGCCACCCCAAGGGACACCCAAGCCCCATCTTGGTCCTCTCCCTCTTGGGTGACGCCCTTCCACCCACCCCGGAGGTGCGCTCCTCTCCTGCGGGGGGGACGCCCAGCGCTCGCCTGGCTAGAGAAGCACGGGGGGGGGGGGGGTGGTTAGGGGGCATCTGAGCTTCCCAGTTACACGGGCGTAATCAGTGCACCATTAATAACCATTAGTAACCACTTTGGCTCTGCTAACCAACTGCGGCGAGGCCCCCACCCTGCTTTAGCACAGGCTTCCTGATGCCAACACCTCCCACAGCCACTGGGTAAAGCGACACCTGGCAAAAAACCACCACCACCCCAAAAAAACCCCACAGCACATCCCCCACTCCCCACCCACCCCTTCTCCCCCCATCACAGCCATGGGGCAAACTCCCACCACCACCCCCCAATCTCAGCTCGGCCATGACCCCCCCGAGACACTGGAAAGAGAGCAGCGGAGAGCGAGCTCAGGCTCTTGTGAGCTGGAGAGATTTCTCTTTGTGTTTTGATGTTGTCGTTGGGTGGGATTTGGTTGGTTGTTTTTCACAGAACACTTTGCAGCAGAGGACCAAAACGTGGTGTCACAGCCCCCGGGGCCGGCGCTGGCACCGCCACCTCCCCCCACGGCCCCCCATCCCCCGGCTCCTGTCCCTCCTCCTGCCCGGCGGCTGTTCCCACTTTCCTTCCTTGGTTTGGTTTGGTTTTTCCTTTCTACCATTCTTTTTTAATATGTGGGGGTTTTCTTCTTTCTCCCTTTTGTTTTTTGCTTCCCCCTCCTTTTTTCCCTTTTTCCCCTTTTCTTCTTTTTCCCTTTTTTTTTGCCTTTTCTCCCTTTGTGAGAAACGCGCTCACTGTATTGAATTTTAGTCCGGGGCAAATTCGGTGGAGCAAAGAATATTTATTACAACGCTGGGAGTTACACAGGGGGTTTATCCTCCTGTGCCTCATTTTTCCCTTTACAACCGCTTGTTTTTATTTCATATTCCTTATAATTATTTATGTTTCTTCTTGGAACATAGTTTGCATAATCAATGAGTTTTTGGAACGCGACCCACCCCCAAATACATAAACAATGAGTTCTGGGAATGCAACCCACCCCCAAATACATAATCAATGAGTTCTGGGAATGCAAATGCCCCCCTCCCAGGCGCTATGCTTCTTCAGGGATCTTCCTGATAGTCCATGGAGGGAGGGCCAAAGTCTTTATCACCATGTCCTTCTTGTGGCTTCTTCATTCTTTACACTCCTGTGGTTATCTTAGCTAACGACACCAACCTTTGTTCTGCAAATTTTTGGTAGTTCTAACTGTTGCTTTTGTCTGATATCCTATTTAAAACTATCCCTTTTCCAAAGGCATAGCAAGCACAGACCCATCTTAGCTGAAGCCATAGCGAGCACACATTCATTTTTAGCTGAAGCAAAACTTTTGCCAAATTACTTATTACAATTCCACCCTTTTCTTTTTATCATCTAATTTTGCTGAAGCGTTTTACATTTATCTCGCAGGATTCTTCTATTTTGGCAAGAATTTGAGTGGCTTCTTCGAGGTTTTCTTCTTTTTTGGCTTTTCTCAAGATCGTGATTTTCTGAGGAGTGGCTGCCACTTGCAGTCTTTGGACTACACTGTGAATTAATCTTATGAAACGGGGTATTTAAACAAGGCAGAAATAAGAAACTTTCAAAAGGCACACAGCAGAATCAGTCTTACTTTCTTCTACTAAGCTATTTTCAGTAATTCATTTCACCAACTGGCATTTACCATTGAATTTCCTTTTTGCACCAGCACGTGTTATTTTTTTGGATATCAGCAGCGATTTCTCATACTGCTTTTTCATTATCATCAATTTTTAAATGACAATCAGGTATGTTAAATTTTCTACACACCTCTCCTTTTACTGCTCGCAGATAGTCTAGTGCGAGCCGATTCTGGTAGAACGCTGCCCTTGTCTGAGGTTGTTGGTGGGTTAACAGTTTTAGTCCTGAAGCCGTTTTGTTAGTGATCAGCTCAACTACTGCTTGTAGTCTTATAATTTGATTCAGTATATAGATGGGGTTTTATATCCCCAGCTACCGTCTTGGGCCCACGTGGCTGGTTTGTGTGTCCTGGTTGAATTACTCTCAAGGTGCAGGTCTTTCTTCAGTGAGGTGGTAATTCTGGGAATGCCCAGTTTCTACATATCCAGAACAACGCATCCGGTGCCTGCCAAAACTCTTTCATTGTATCTTCTACATTTTCTTAATATTGTGAGCTGTTTTTCATTCCTGAGAATGGATTCATACCCTCCTTCTTACATTTAAAGAGACTACTTTTTGGTACCCAGGTATCGTGGTTTAGGCCAAAATCCGCTACTGGGGACATGGGGGACCCCAGATGGGACCGACAGAATGTTTTCATTAATTAAGAAACAAAGTTACTGAACCAAATTGGTTCTGTTTTACCTCAAACCAGGACACCGGGTACAATTTTTGGTTTCATTTTGAAACGTTAGGTATGACTTTGGTTTTCAAGGGAACCAAGTTCGGGTGAAATTTGAATCTATTTTTAAGACTTTATTTTTTTACATGGTGTCTCCCCCATTCGATCTGAAAAGTTCCCCCCCTCCCATGTCAAACAGACTTTTCCAATTACTGTGGAACTTATCACCCACTTGTTAGGCCTCCTTTTTTTTTTTTTTTTTCTCATGGTGAGGGTATAATTCCATTCCAGGATTTCAATCGGACTCAAACTTGCACTTCTCCACGGCCACTCTTCAGTCATTCAAGCTCCCCCACAGACTCAGCAGTCAGTCACATTTAATTCTTTAGCTATGTCTGTTGCTAGATTTAAAAACAAGTTTTGCCCAAGAGTGGGGAATCCTAACTCTTTTTGTAACTGTTTTTGCAGCTTCTGCTATATGCTCTCGTTTTGTACTTCTAATTTTTTCCTTCTCTGTTTTGTGACCTTTGTCACGCTCTTCACTAGTTCTTCCTTCACCATCTCTTGTACTCCCCCTCCGTCTGGAATATCCCAGTGACCTGCCTTAGTGAAGCAGAGCCTTTTTTTCCTTTTAGGACACCCTACTCCTAATCTTGTTCCGCCTATTCCTAAATTCTGTCCAACCCAATATTCTTGTCCGCCGTATTTGCACACTTTTAAACTCTCACGGGTATAACACTGGTGATTGATATGTGTGTGCACAGTCATAGTATAAAACCTACCCCAGGAGAAGGTCTGAGAGCACTTCCGGCATTCGTCACCAGATACTAGAGATACCACTAGTGATAATACCACTGGCAGTTGAGGTCCAGCATGGCTTATACTCCTACCTCTCGTGCCTATTGGGGTGCCTCCAACAGCCGAGAAATAGTTCTTCTTGGCAGCGAGTCCAGAGGCCAACCTGGTCTTGCCCTCCATCCTCTTTAGTCCGGTATCTCTGATTCTTGTGGCACAATAGGGTCCTTTCTTCAGGAACTCATATTGGAGTTGATATTTCGAGGATATGTGAACATTCTGGTTGGGTCGGTCCACATTACGTAATTCTCTGTGGGTTCTGCGACAATAATGTCTAATCCACTTACACTTATCTATTGGGGTTGTATACTCACATCGGATACACTAAAGATCAAAGACTTGGGAGAGGTACTGCTCCTGTCTGCAATGGGGACCTAAAATGACCTTATTACAATTCTTACACTTAACCCGTAGGTACACGCAACAATTACAATCGAAGCAAAGTAGGGTCGAAGGGGTTGGGTGCTGCCTGAGTCCGAAGGCACTTTCGAGGCTTTTGCTGTCTGTTGCTCTCATGCAGCAGTACTGACTCTTATGCGCCTTCTGAAGGCTCTCCAGGGCTTTTTCCTGTCAAAGCAAAACCATGAGACTTCCTTTTCATGGTTAATTTCCATATGCGTACTTTGAATCTGTATAGATAATGCCTTCTTTTCCCTGGAGATAATCTAAAGCTCTCTTCAGAGCGTATAGTTCACAACTCTGGGCTGACTAATTTGCTGGTAATCCTCCTTCTTCAATTACTGCTTTTTCTTCCCCCAAAATGATGACATAACTACTTGCTCTCTTTTCATCTATACATCAGGAGGAACTGTCTATAAAAAGTTGTTGGATAGTTTTTTGGTTTTGGTTTTGGTTTTGGTTTTTGGTTTTTTTTTACATAGGGCATTGGTGTGTTTATTAGCTCTTCTCTTACCCTGGTTTGGTAATTTATAAAATCTAATCAATCATGATGCGGCTCCCCACTTGCCTGTTCCTACAGGAGTTGTGAAGGATTCAGGTTTCCGTCTACTACGAGGGTCAAATCATTCTTTTCTATTAAAATGTTTTCGTACTTCAAAGTTCTGGAATCTGTTAACCACCGGCCAGACTTTTGAGATAAGATAGTTCTTACAGTGGGGGCGGGTATGTACGATTAGGGTTCTTCTAGAGGTTAATTTGGGGCTTTTTTCTACTAATATTGCTGTGGCCACTACTGCCTGTATGCATGTGGGCCACCCCCAACTTACCGGGTCCATTAATTTTGGATAGGTATGCCACCGGTTTCCTTTCTCCGCCCCGTTCCTGCATTATGACTCCATGCGCTATCCCTTCTTCCGTGTTTATAAAAAGGTGATTTTTTTTTTCTAGGGAGGGGAGGGCTAAACCCGGGGCTTCTATTAATTTCTGCTTTAATTATTAAATTGCTCTTGTTTGTCTTCTGTCCGCTGTATTGGACTGTCTTTTACAAGTTTGTCATACAGAAATTTTATTGATTGAGTGTATCCTTTAGCCCATAATTTACAGTACTCTAGTAACCTTAAAATCTTCTTTATTTCTCATTTCGTTCTTGGGACACTTAATGCTGTAATTCGTTCTGGATTGATTTTTCTTTTTCTATTGATAATTAGATGCCTTAAATACTTCTTTTTGTACAACTGCAGTTGTGTCGTTGAGACTCTTAACACTTGTTCTCCAAAAAAAACCATTCAGCAAACGTATCGATGTCTCCTTCTGACTTTTTGCTCCCTCTCTCCTGATACCAACAGGTCATTTCCATATTGCAAGATTCTTACTCCGGGTTCTGCCTGGAACTCCTCTAAAATTTTCTCTAGTGTCTGTTCAAATAGATTTGGGGATTTTGTGAATCCTTGAGGCAGGAAGGTCCAGCGGAGTTGCTGCTTCTTCCCGGTGTCCGGATCTTCCCATTCAAAGGCAATTTCATAATACAAGACTTCTCAGCTCCTGAGTCTACTAAAAAGGTGTAAATTTCCTCCTGGAGGCCTGATTTTAAATTTATCAAGGGCTCACTAATTCTTTCTTCCCCCAGCAGGTAGAGCCCTTGACACCCTTATTCTTCCTGTTGACAGATTTTAAACACTCGTTGATCTCTCTTTTGCCTGGGACACTCTCTTTTAAAATGTTCTTCCTGCCCACAATGGTAGCACTTTCCGCCCTCTGGGGCTCCTGATTTCATTCACATGGGCTTTTTGAGCAGCAGCAGATGGGCTCCCTGTATCTTGTGTGCTCTCATCCCTGGCCCCGGATTCTGGGGCCCTTTATCTTTAGTCTTTGTTATTTCTTTTACAGTCACTACCATTAGTTTTGCTTTTGCCCTCTGCTTCTCCTCATCGCGCCTCACATACACTCTTTGTGCTTCTCGTAACAGCTCATTGATTCCTCTCTCATGCCAGTCTTCCATCTTTTCCATTTTTTTCCTAATACCTGGCCAGGCATGGGTGACAAAATTTATTTTTTAATAATTGCTGGCCAGCCACAGTCTCTGGATCAGTCCCAGAAAACTGCTGAATATTCCTTCAGAGCCTCTTCAACTTCCATCAGCGATTCCTCTTGAGTTCTTGGAACACAACCCACCCCCAAATACATAATCAATGAGTTCTTGGAATGCAGCCCACCCCCGAACATGCCCCCTCCCTTCCAGCGGTGCAGGCACTGTGCTTCCTCACGGGTCTTCCTGACAGTCATTGGAGGGAGGCTCGAAGTCTTTACCACCACGTCCTTCTTGTGGCTTCTTCATTCCTTACACTCCTGTGGTTATCTTAGCTAACGACACCACCCTTTGCCCTGCAAGTTTCTGTACTTCCAACTGTTGCTCTCGTCTGATATCCTGTCTAACACTATCCCTTTCCCAAACACACAGCGAGCACAGACCCATCTTAGCTGAAGCCATAGTGAGCACACATCTATTTTAGCTGAAGCAAAATTCTTTTGCTAAATTACTTATTACAACAGCAACACACACTGACACACCCCCCGACTGCATAGGAACACACACACCGACTACAGACCAAGACACACTAACACCCCACACACGCCCCCACCACACATGGAACACCCCACGTAATGCACACAGTGCTCGTGCACGTCATGCACAGAGCGTGGAAGGCATGCACATGCAGCACGCACACACACACGCAGTGCGGGCACACACAGCCTGCCAGCATACGCACAAAATGCCCGCACACACGGCACGCGCTCGACCCAGTGAACGCATACCTGCAGTGCGCACGCTCACAGGCTCATCTACACCACACTGCACGTAAACAGTGTGCACCCACCGTGTGGGTACCGGGACACGGAGTGCACCCAGACACCGAGTGCACCCACACACAGGGCACACACGATGCGTGCACACACAGAGTGCAGCACACAAACTGACGTGCCGGCATTTCCCAGTCCCTGAAGGGCCGACAGGAGAGCTGGGGAGGGACTTTTTACAAGGGCGTGTAGTGACAGGATGAGGGGGAAGGGCTTCAAACTGGAAGAGGGGAGGTTTAGAATAGATCTTAGGAAGAAATTCTTGACTGTGAGGCTGTTGGACCCTGGCGCAGGTTGCCCAGAGAAGCTGTGGCTGCCCCATCCCAGGAAGTGTTCAAGGCCAGGTTGGACGGGGCTCTGAGCAACCTGGGCTGGTGGGAGGTGTCCCTGCCCAGGCTGGGGGGGTTGGAACTTGATGGTGTTCAAGGTCCCTTCCAACCTAAACCATTCTGTGATTCTGTGTGTGCGCCCAGGCGTGCGCATAGGTACGGAGTGCAGCATGTGGGTGTGCTGGACTCGTCCCACACGCACATCACCGCTTGCCTGCTGCGGCTGTAGCCAGATGGGCCCCTCAACACCCAAAACCATGCATGCTGCCTGTAGCAGTTCTGTTTTCTGGTGTATGTGTTTTGGGAAGGCCCTGGTGGCAAAGGGCTGCAGAGAGCGGGGTGGCAGTGAACTTCCCCAAGAGGTCGCGATGCCACACGGGGCTTTTTCTGTCAGCAGGCAGCGCTCGCAGCCAGGCGCTGCTGCCTGCCGCGGGGCCTGCACAGCCTCGTCCTGCAGGCAGAGCGTTCAGCGGGGGTCTGTCGGGGGTGTCCCATGCCGGCTTCTGCCTCTCCTCCTGCCGGGAACCCCCCATGGTGCCCCCCCTTTCTGCCAAGAGGCCACCGGGCCCGGTGCCCGGAACCAGCGACTCTGTGACATCAGCCCCGGGAACAAGAGCACCGTGGGCAGCGTGAGCACTGCGGGCACTACGTCGGCTGCGGCACTGGTGGCGACAGGCCCTCGGTTCGCTTCTTGCAGGTGCCACGTGCCGCCACTGGCAGCAATGAAACTGCTCCTCGTCGTCGTCCTGCTGGCCCTGTGCTGGCCTGTGCAAGGCGCGTGGGACAGCTGTGGGTAAGTGGCCCCAGGCTCTGGGGGGGAGCTTGGGCAACCCTGATGGGGTTCACTGGAGGGAGCCCGCTTGTCCCCCGTGGCCACAGCTTCCCCAACCCCGCCTGGGAGCCTCAGATCCTGGCCAGCACCCCGGCTGCTGGCACAGCTCCTCTGCGGGGCTCAGGCAGAAACAGGGGCGCATGTACGCACGCCCACCCCAGGGGGTTCCCTGGCCCTGCTGTCCGTGCAGCGCCTTGTGGGGAGGGAAGAGGGCTGACCTTCAGCCTGAACCGCAGCACGCGTGGAGCAGGACAGTCATGAGTTTCTGGTTACAGAGGGACCTGCGGGCTCCGGCCCATGGCTTACCAGTACGGCATGTCGCGTGTGGTGGGTGGCACCGATGCCCGTCCAGGAGCCTGGCCCTGGATCGTCAGCATCCAGGACCCCTGGGAAGCAGGCACGGGGCACATCTGCGGAGGGTCCCTCATCAGCCCACAGTGGGTCCTCACGGCGGCACACTGCTTCATCGAGGCCAGGTAAGGAGGGCCAGGGAAGGGGGGTGTCCCCACCACCCTCGCGGGTGCCCTGCGTGCAGCACCGCCTGCTACTCCCATCCCCGTTCCTGCCAGTACGCCCAGTGCCTGGGCACTGCCGAGCCCAGCCCAGAGACTGCTGAGGAGAAGGCTGGGCTCGGGCCACTGCTTCCTAGCAGCCTCCAGCGCCACATGGCTCGTGCCTAAGGCATGCCAGGGCAGTGGCAGCCTGCGTGGCACTGCTCTCCTCTCTGCCTTGGGAAGCAGAAGGCAGGGAACGGCGGGGCTGCTGCAGCGCGTGGCTCCGCTCCCTCTGACCCCCCTCTCCATCTGCCTTCCAGGAACATCAGCATGTGGCGCGTGGTGATCGGGGCCACCCAGTTGACTCGGCTGGGCCCTGAGGCCCAAGTGCGCCATATTAAGCAGCTGCTGGTTCACGAGCACTACAGGAATATCACGCAGAGGAACGACATCGCCCTGCTGGAGCTGGACCAGCCGGTCCAGTGCAACTACTACACCCAGCTTGCCTGTGTGCCCGACGCCTCACTTAGAGTGTCAGAGCTGCACACCTGCTACGTCAGCGGTTGGGGCGCCACCACTGCAAGATGTGAGTTCCCCAAAAGTGCTGGTGTCCTGAGTGCAAGCTCGGCACACTGGGGAGAGGGGTTGGGCTTCCCGAGAGCGGAGGCGAAAGCCGCAGTCAGGCTGTGGGGACGTATGCCTCCGGGGAGAATGGGCTGACCCACCGCCCAAAGCCAGACAGAGGGGAAACACGGGCACAGTGCCTTCAGGACGCAAAGCCAAGCCCTAGGGAAGGGGTTCACCCAGGCAGGGGGGGAGCTGCTGGGGCTTCATTGCTTTCTGTGCTCACAGCTGCAGGGTCAACGGATGTCCTGCAGGAGGCCAAGGTCCAGCTCATTGATGTCAACCTCTGCAACAGCAGCGGGTGGTACAGAGGGGCCATCCACAGCCACAACCTGTGTGCTGGCTATCCGCAGGGTGGCATCGACACCTGCCAGGTAGGACGTGCTGCAAGTCAAGCCCCGGCAGCACCGGCAGCCCTCTCGCAACGCCCAAACATCGCCCGGCACGTGCTTGGCCTGGCAAGTCACCCTGCCACCGCTGGGTCTCCAGTGCTGCTGGGGCTCACCTCCCCTTCCCCAGCTGCAGGTCCTTGCCCAGTGCCCGCCTTGTCCCAGAGCCCGGGGACGCTGCCCAGAAAGCCCATCCTGTGCTCCCGGCAGCCCATAGGTCCAGATCCCAAAGCATCCCCCTTCCACACAGCCGGGAGCACTGTGCAGAGATGAGAGAGCGCCCGACCTTACAGGCCCTCCACCCTCTCCCAGATGAGGCTCTGTAGGCTCCAGCGCCGGAGCAGCGCCGTTGTGTGTAGTGAGCAGAGCTCTGGCAGGTGCTGGGAGAGAGAAGGAGCCGGCCAGAGCGCTGACAGCGGCCACCCAACACCACCTCAACCCTCTTTCCTCCCCTGCAGGGTGACAGTGGTGGTCCTCTGGTGTGCAAAGACAACAACGCGGACTACTTCTGGCTTGTTGGGGTGACCAGCTGGGGGAGAGGCTGTGCCAGAGCCAAACGGCCCGGAGTCTACACCTCCACCCAGCACTTCTATGACTGGATCCTGGTCCAGATGGGACTACGCCCAGCACCATCGGCTACTACAACACCACAGCCAGTCTTTACTTCAACCCCCCATCAGAGGCCAAGGCCAATACCCACACAGTCGAGCGGGTTTACACCATGTCCATTTCCACTCCAGAAGCTAGTGGAATTTTTTAAGCTGCTGCAGGAGCTGCTGCAGGTCCTAAGGGGTAAAAAGGCTTGAGCAGTGTGACAAAGAGGCTCCAGAGCAGGCCGCCCTGTTCCACGACCATTTCCTTCCGGGGCAATGCCTGCTGAGCCAAAGGCAGCCTCAGTGCCAAGGCCTGCTCTGTCCTGCCCGCGCTCCTCTGAGCGCAGAAGGGCTGATGTTGACTCGGTTGTAGAAATAAAGTTCCTGATTTTCACAGCTGAGCGTGCTTGAGTCCAATTCAGTCTCCGGTGCAAGGCAAGGACTTGCATGCCCGGCGCCTGCCAATGAGGCTGCAGGCAGACAGCAGGGCACGAAGGGAAAGAGTGACTCCCAAGGGCTGAAACGGTGCCTGGTCAGAGAGGAGGGTGCTCAGAGCCACCATGGGACGGAGAAGACTGGCACATGGAGGATAGGAAACAGTGATGTGACCTGCAGATGACTTTGGGGGTATGCATTAAGGCACACAGCTGGAGATTAGGGCCCAGCGTAAGCCGTAGCTAATTGAACAGACGGTGTGAAGCTCCTGAGCGTGACAAGAGAAATTGCTGACCACAGCAAAGAGTGAGAAGCCAACAGGGCTCTCAGTCCCAGAAGGAAGAGCCGGATTTCAGGGGTAGTTAACGGGGAATTGATCCCCCCTTGTCTCCATTTTCCCTGCTTGAACATCCCCCTCATCTTCCTTGACTCCTCCCTTTCTCCTCCCTTGTCTCTCCTCCCAAACAAGGGACCCACCCCAGGTCACTTCCTCTCCTCCCAGGTTTGCTCCATCGCTGAAGAGATTTGGTGTTTCAGGTGCTGGTAGCTCAGTCGCCTGGGACCGCCATGGCATTACTGATGCGGCTTCCTGGGCACTGCTGTCCCTGCTAGATGCCTCTGCCCACACGGACCCCAACCATTCCTCCAGTTGTCTGTGCAGTGTGGCCACTCTCATTGTTCCTCCTCGACCACCTGCCAAACGTGGTGCTGGAATAGCAGAGTACCCACAGAAGAAGGTTTGCTCCATCGCTGAAGAGATGGGGTGTTTCAGGTGCTGGTAGCTCGGTCGCCTGGGACTGCCTCGGTCCCCGCCACTGCCTGCATGCATGTGGGCCACCCCCACGTACTGGGTCCATTAATTTGGACAGGTATGCCACTGGTTTCCTTTCTCCGCCCCATCCCTCCATTAGGACTCCATGCGCTATCCCTTCTTCCACGTTTACAAGAAGGTGAAATGGTTTTGGTTTCTTTTTTTTTTTTTCCTAGGGAGGGGAGGGCTAAAACCAGGGCTTTTATTAGCTTCTGTTTCAGTTTTTGTAATGGCTCCTGTTTGTCTTCTGTCCACTGTAGTGGACCTTCTTTTACTAGTTTGTCATACAGAAATTTTACTAATTGAGTGTAGCCCTCAACCCATAGTCTACAGTACCCTAGTAACCCTAAAATCTTCCTTATTTCTCTTTTTGTTCTTGGGACACTTAAAGCTGTAATCCCAGAAATTCGTTCTGGATTGATTTCTCTTTTTCCTCCACTAATTAAATGCTCTAAATACCTTACTTCCTTTTGTACAAACTGCAGTTTTGCCTTTGACACTCTTAATCCGTGTTCTCCTAAAAAATTCAGCAAACGTATCGATGTCTCTCTGACTTTCTGCTCTTTCTCTCCTGATACCAACAGATCATTTACATATTGCAAGATTCTTACTGGGGGTTCTGCCTGGAACTCCCCTAAAATTTTCTCTAGCGTCTGTCCAAATAGATTTGGGGATTCTGTGAACCCTTGAGGCAGGGAGGTCCAGCGGAGTTGCTGCTTCCTCCCAGTGTCCAGATCTTCCCATTCAAAGGCAAATAAGTTTCTACTCTCCTCTGCTAACGGACAGGCCCAAAAGGCATCTTTAAGGTCTATTACACTAAACCATTTACGATTATGCGATATTTTACTCAGGAGGGTATATGGGTTCGAAACCACAGGCTGCCGAGTCTGTACTTGTTTATTGACTTCTCGTAGGTCTGCGACTAATCTCTATCTCCCCTCAGCCATCCTGACCGGTAGAATTGGACTATTGTAAGGTGACATCCAGGGTTCCAACAATCCATCCTTCAACAATGAATCAATTTCTGGTTTTAGACCTTTCCTCCCCTCATAAGATACGGGATATTGTTTTATCCTTACTGGCCGGTCCTCTTTAACTTCTATTTTCGTGCGGGTTCATTTACTTGTGCTGTTTTCTTCTCCTGGCAACGCCAGCAGCAGAGCGGTCGGAGGAGAAGGGTGAGTGCCAGGCTGGTGGTGCGGAGGGGCGTGAGTGTGATGTGCGCGGTGGCCCCGGAGAGCACTGAGAAGGGTCGGTTGGTCTGGCTGTGCGGGAGGATGTTCTGCCTGCGGCAACCGCCTGAGCAAGCGCGGCCTTGGGGAAGCATCTGGTTGAGCGTTTGTTGGCGTGCTGGAGAAGAGCTGGGCAGGTGTCCCAAAGGGCAGCGTTTGGTGGGACCTCCTTCACCCCAAAGCTTTGTGGGACCTTTTTGAAGCCACCCTGGTGAGGCCTCTGCTCCTTCCACCCAAGTACTTTATGTTTCACACCATGGAGTGGTCATTTCTGACTGCATCCTCAGCAGGACCTGGGGCCTGTGGCTGTATCTTCAACTGTGGAGCTGTAGAGACCTGGCAAGGATGGAGGAGAAGGAATGAGGCTCCTGGTGAAGGGAGGGAAGTGAGGAGGTGCAGTGTCCACGCTGGCCTTGAGGACTGGCTGGGCAGGAGAGGACATGTTGGTGTAGGAGCCATGGAGCAGCCTGTGGCCAGAAGCAGAGGGTGGACACAGGGAGCATGGGCTCAATGTGAGAGGGAGCATGACCTCGGCGCAGCGCGTTTAACTAGAGGGCTGGGAGCGAGAGTGGCGTCCAGCATGGGCAGGGGAGCTGGGTCTGCTCGTCCTCCATGTGAGAAATGGTGGTTTGCAGGTAGCATCTGGTTGCACTTGCTGGAACGCAGAGCGGGAGAGAGTTGTGTCCTGGTTTTCCCCTACAAAGGCAAGACATGGGTGGAAACGTGGCAGTGGGGAGGGACTGGGAGTAACTGGGACCTCCCATCCGCCTCCCAGCCCCATCGCGCTGGGATGGGGTTGCATATCACCCCAGGGTTTCAGGGCTTGAAGGGTTGTCCCCGTGTCCCTGCCGGGCTCACAGTGGTGGCATGCTGCTCTGCGTCAGGCTGGGGGTGGCTGGGAAAGGTCTGGCACGCTGGGGCCATCACTGACTCTCATTTTCTCTCCCACCATAGAGCTCCTGGGCGTACCTCTCAGGTCTGTACGGAGCCCCCCTGGCCGGCGCCTGCTCCAGGCTGAACAACCCCAACTCTCAGCCTGTCCTCCCAGCAGAGGGGCTCCAGCCCTCACAGCATCTCCGTGGCCTCCTCTGGCCCCACTCCAGCAGGTCCATGTCTTTCCTATGTTGGGGGCTCCAGAGCTGGATGCAGTACTCCAGGTGGTGTATCACCAGAGCAAAGCAGAGTGACAGAACCACATCCTTCGCCCTGCTGGCCACACTTCTGATGCAGGCTGGGATATGTGTGGTTTTCTGGGCTGTGATCACGCATTGCCATCTCATGTTGAGCTTCTCATCAGTCAGCACCCCCAGGTCCTTCTCCTCAGGGCTGCTCTCCATCCATTCTCCGCCCAGCCTGGATTTGTGCTTGGATTGCCCCGACCCAGGAGCAGGACCTTGCACTGGGCCTGGTTGAACTTCATGAGGTTGGCATGGGCCCACCTCTCCGGCCTGTCGTTAGTAGAAGGCCAGGCCTGCAGCACCCCGGTTATCAGCCCAGCTCTGGTGGGAGGGGATGCTCCTACATGGGGAGGTTGCCCTGTGCTGGGGGGGGACACCCCACCGAGGGAAGGTCTTGCCGAAGTGGGGGCCGCACTCATGCTCCCTCTCCCTCATCCCTCCCCAGATCGCCCCGTCAGAAGGTCCCGAGGGCAGCGAGCGGATGGTCATCATCATGGGGCCGCCCGAGACTCAGTTCAAGGTGCACTGGGTGGGGGCTGTGGGTGGGGGGGACAGTAAGGGCCAAGTCGAGAGCATCCCTGTGGTCACCACTGTGCTGGCAGCCTGCCTTGGCCTCCCTCAGCACCAGGGGAGCTCTTTGCTGGGTACCATGGTTTTGATGCTGCTGGACGTGGGAACATCATCAGCTTTGGGGATGGAGGGGCACAGCGGGCGCTGCCTGATGGTTTTCCTTCCTGTCCGTCTCCTCCCCAGGCCCAGGGGTGAATATTTGGGAAGCTGAAAGAGGATAACTTCTTTAACCTGAAAGAAGAAGTGAAGCTTGAAGTCCACATCAAGGTGCCTTCCTTCGCCGCCGGCCACGTGACAGGCAAAGGTGGCAAAACGGTGGGGGGTGGTGCCCCGGGCATGCAAAGTTGGGCATCAGCCGTCACCCCTGCCCACCCCAGGGGGACAAATCCCGGGTGGTCAGTGGTCTCAGCG